>NW_027460408.1:0-85060 GCF_050947875.1 Dermacentor variabilis | reverse complement strand
CTTTTTTAGCACCCGCACATGGATTTGTGCCAAAACGCGTTTTAAGCATGCGCATGCATCTTTTGGTAGACGCGGACGCAGTTTTCTGCAAAACCACACGATATGCATGCAAATGGTGCTTTTGGCAGAACGCGCGCGTGGATTTCTACCAAACGACGTGAAAAGCATGCCGATGCTGCTCTTTTTAACATCCGCACATGGATTTGTGCCAAAACGCGTTTTAAGCATGCGCATGCATCTTTTGGTAGACGCAGACGCAGTTTTCTGCAAAACCACACGATATGCATGCAAATGGTGCTTTTGGCAGAACGCGCGCGTGGATTTCTACCAAACGACGTGAAAAGCATGCCGATGCTGCTCTTTTTAGCACCCGCACATGGATTTGTGCCAAAGCGCGTTTTAAGCATGCGCATGCATCTTTTGGTAGACGCGGACGCAGTTTTCTGCAAAACCACACGATAGGCATGCAAATGGTGCTTTTGGCAGAACGCGCGTGTGGATTCTACCAAACGACGTGAAAAGCATGCCGATGCTGCTCTTTTTAGCACCCGCACATGGATTTGTGCCAAAACGCGTTTTAAGCATGCGCATGCATCTTTTGGTAGACGCGGACGCAGTTTTCTGCAAAACCACACGATATGCATGCAAATGGTGCTTTTGGCAGAACGCGCGCGTGGATTTCTACCAAACGACGTGAAAAGCATGCCGATGCTGCTCTTTTTAACATCCGCACATGGATTTGTGCCAAAACGCGTTTTTAGCATGCACATGCATCTTTTGGTAGACGCGGACGCAGTTTTCTGCAAAACCACACGATATGCATGCAAATGGTGCTTTTGGCAGAACGCGCGTGTGGATTTCTACCAAACGACGTGAAAAGCATGCCGATGCTGCTCTTTTTAACATCCGCACATGGATTTGTGCCAAAACGCGTTTTTAGCATGCACATGCATCTTTTGGTAGACGCGGACGCAGTTTTCTGCAAAACCACACGATATGCATGCAAATGGTGCTTTTGGCAGAACGCGCGTGTAGATTTCTACCAAACGACGTGAAAAGCATGCCGATGCTGCTCTTTTTAACATCCGCACATGGATTTGTGCCAAAGCGCGTTTTAAGCATGCGCATGCATCTTTTGGTAGACGCGGACGCAGTTTTCTGCAAAACCACACGATAGGCATGCAAATGGTGCTTTTGGCAGAACGCGCGCGTGGATTTCTACCAAACGACGTGAAAAGCATGCCGATGCTGCTCTTTTTAGCACTCGCACATGGATTTGTGCCAAAACGCGTTTTAAGCATGCGCATGCATCTTTTGGTAGACGCGGACGCAGTTTTCTGCAAAACCACACGATATGCATGCAAATGGTGCTTTTGGCAGAACGCGCGCGTGGATTTCTACCAAACGACGTGAAAAGCATGCCGATGCTGCTCTTTTTAACATCCGCACATGGATTTGTGCCAAAGCGCGTTTTAAGCATGCGCATGCATCTTTTGGTAGACGCGGACGCAGTTTTCTGCAAAACCACACGATAGGCATGCGAATGGTGCTTTTGGCAGAACGCGCGCGTGGATTTCTACCAAACGACGTGAAAAGCATGCCGATGCTGCTCTTTTTAGCACCCGCACATGGATTTGTGCCAAAGCGCGTTTTAAGCATGCGCATGCATCTTTTGGTAGACGCGGACGCAGTTTTCTGCAAAACCACACGATAGGCATGCAAATGGTGCTTTTGGCAGAACGCGCGTGTGGATTTCTACCAAACGACGTGAAAAGCATGCCGATGCTGCTCTTTTTAGCACCCGCACATGGATTTGTGCCAAAACGCGTTTTAAGCATGCGCATGCATCTTTTGGTAGACGCGGACGCAGTTTTCTGCAAAACCACACGATATGCATGCAAATGGTGCTTTTGGCAGAACGCGCGCGTGGATTTCTACCAAACGACGTGAAAAGCATGCCGATGCTGCTCTTTTTAACATCCGCACATGGATTTGTGCCAAAGCGCGTTTTAAGCATGCGCATGCATCTTTTGGTAGACGCGGACGCAGTTTTCTGCAAAACCACACGATAGGCATGCAAATGGTGCTTTTGGCAGAACGCGCGTGTGGATTTCTACCAAACGACGTGAAAAGCATGCCGATGCTGCTCTTTTTAGCACCCGCACATGGATTTGTGCCAAAACGCGTTTTAAGCATGCGCATGCATCTTTTGGTAGACGCGGACGCAGTTTTCTGCAAAACCACACGATATGCATGCAAATGGTGCTTTTGGCAGAACGCGCGCGTGGATTTCTACCAAACGACGTGAAAAGCATGCCGATGCTGCTCTTTTTAACATCCGCACATGGATTTGTGCCAAAACGCGTTTTAAGCATGCGCATGCATCTTTTGGTAGACGCAGACGCAGTTTTCTGCAAAACCACACGATATGCATGCAAATGGTGCTTTTGGCAGAACGCGCGCGTGGATTTCTACCAAACGACGTGAAAAGCATGCCGATGCTGCTCTTTTTAGCACCCGCACATGGATTTGTGCCAAAGCGCGTTTTAAGCATGCGCATGCATCTTTTGGTAGACGCGGACGCAGTTTTCTGCAAAACCACACGATAGGCATGCAAATGGTGCTTTTGGCAGAACGCGCGTGTGGATTTCTACCAAACGACGTGAAAAGCATGCCGATGCTGCTCTTTTTAGCACCCGCACATGGATTTGTGCCAAAACGCGTTTTAAGCATGCGCATGCATCTTTTGGTAGACGCGGACGCAGTTTTCTGCAAAACCACACGATATGCATGCAAATGGTGCTTTTGGCAGAACGCGCGCGTGGATTTCTACCAAACGACGTGAAAAGCATGCCGATGCTGCTCTTTTTAACATCCGCACATGGATTTGTGCCAAAACGCGTTTTTAGCATGCACATGCATCTTTTGGTAGACGCGGACGCAGTTTTCTGCAAAACCACACGATATGCATGCAAATGGTGCTTTTGGCAGAACGCGCGTGTGGATTTCTACCAAACGACGTGAAAAGCATGCCGATGCGGCTCTTTTTAACATCCGCACATGGATTTGTGCCAAAACGCGTTTTTAGCATGCACATGCATCTTTTGGTAGACGCGGACGCAGTTTTCTGCAAAACCACACGATATGCATGCAAATGGTGCTTTTGGCAGAACGCGCGTGTGGATTTCTACCAAACGACGTGAAAAGCATGCCGATGCTGCTCTTTTTAACATCCGCACATGGATTTGTGCCAAAGCGCGTTTTAAGCATGCGCATGCATCTTTTGGTAGACGCGGACGCAGTTTTCTGCAAAACCACACGATAGGCATGCAAATGGTGCTTTTGGCAGAACGCGCGTGTGGATTTCTACCAAACGACGTGAAAAGCATGCCGATGCTGCTCTTTTTAGCACCCGCACATGGATTTGTGCCAAAACGCGTTTTAAGCATGCGCATGCATCTTTTGGTAGACGCGGACGCAGTTTTCTGCAAAACCACACGATATGCATGCAAATGGTGCTTTTGGCAGAACGCGCGCGTGGATTTCTACCAAACGACGTGAAAAGCATGCCGATGCTGCTCTTTTTAACATCCGCACATGGATTTGTGCCAAAGCGCGTTTTAAGCATGCGCATGCATCTTTTGGTAGACGCGGACGCAGTTTTCTGCAAAACCACACGATAGGCATGCGAATGGTGCTTTTGGCAGAACGCGCGTGTGGATTTCTACCAAACGACGTGAAAAGCATGCCGATGCTGCTCTTTTTAGCACCCGCACATGGATTTGTGCCAAAACGCGTTTTAAGCATGCGCATGCATCTTTTGGTAGACGCGGACGCAGTTTTCTGCAAAACCACACGATATGCATGCAAATGGTGCTTTTGGCAGAACGCGCGCGTGGATTTCTACCAAACGACGTGAAAAGCATGCCGATGCTGCTCTTTTTAACATCCGCACATGGATTTGTGCCAAAGCGCGTTTTAAGCATGCGCATGCATCTTTTGGTAGACGCGGACGCAGTTTTCTGCAAAACCACACGATAGGCATGCAAATGGTGCTTTTGGCAGAACGCGCGTGTGGATTTCTACCAAACGACGTGAAAAGCATGCCGATGCTGCTCTTTTTAGCACCCGCACATGGATTTGTGCCAAAACGCGTTTTAAGCATGCGCATGCATCTTTTGGTAGACGCGGACGCAGTTTTCTGCAAAACAACACGATATGCATGCAAATGATGCTTTTGGCAGAACGCGCGCGTGGATTTCTACCAAACGACGTGAAAAGCATGCCGATGCTGCTCTTTTTAACATCCGCACATGGATTTGTGCCAAAACGCGTTTTAAGCATGCGCATGCATCTTTTGGTAGACGCGGACGCAGTTTTCTGCAAAACCACACGATAGGCATGCAAATGGTGCTTTTGGCAGAACGCGCGCGTGGATTTCTACCAAACGACGTGAAAAAGCATGCCGATGCTGCTCTTTTTAGCACCCGCACATGGATTTGTGCCAAAACGCGTTTTTAGCATGCACATGCATCTTTTGGTAGACGCGGACGCAGTTTTCTGCAAAACCACACGATATGCATGAAAATGGTGCTTTTGGCAGAACGCGCGTGTGGATTTCTACCAAACGACGTGAAAAGCATGCCGATGCTGCTCTTTTTAACATCCGCACATGGATTTGTGCCAAAGCGCGTTTTAAGCATGCGCATGCATCTTTTGGTAGACGCGGACGCAGTTTTCTGCAAAACCACACGATAGGCATGCAAATGGTGCTTTTGGCAGAACGCGCGTGTGGATTTCTACCAAACGACGTGAAAAGCATGCCGATGCTGCTCTTTTTAGCACCCGCACATGGATTTGTGCCAAAACGCGTTTTAAGCATGCGCATGCATCTTTTGGTAGACGCGGACGCAGTTTTCTGCAAAACCACACGATATGCATGCAAATGGTGCTTTTGGCAAAACGCGCGCGTGGATTTCTACCAAACGACGTGAAAAGCATGCCGATGCTGCTCTTTTTAGCACCCGCACATGGATTTGTGCCAAAGCGCGTTTTAAGCATGCGCATGCATCTTTTGGTAGACGCGGACGCAGTTTTCTGCAAAACCACACGATAGGCATGCAAATGGTGCTTTTGGCAGAACGCGCGTGTGGATTTCTACCAAACGACGTGAAAAGCATGCCGATGCTGCTCTTTTTAGCACCCGCACATGGATTTGTGCCAAAACGCGTTTTAAGCATGCGCATGCATCTTTTGGTAGACGCGGACGCAGTTTTCTGCAAAACCACACGATATGCATGCAAATGGTGCTTTTGGCAGAACGCGCGCGTGGATTTCTACCAAACGACGTGAAAAGCATGCCGATGCTGCTCTTTTTAACATCCGCACATGGATTTGTGCCAAAACGCGTTTTTAGCATGCACATGCATCTTTTGGTAGACGCGGACGCAGTTTTCTGCAAAACCACACGATATGCATGCAAATGGTGCTTTTGGCAGAACGCGCGTGTG
Source organism: Dermacentor variabilis (assembly GCF_050947875.1). Lineage (NCBI taxonomy): Eukaryota > Metazoa > Arthropoda > Arachnida > Ixodida > Ixodidae > Dermacentor > Dermacentor variabilis. The sequence continues at coordinate 79,550 of NW_027460408.1, read as the reverse complement.
GATTTCTACCAAACGACGTGAAAAGCATGCCGATGCTGCTCTTTTTAACATCCGCACATGGATTTGTGCCAAAACGCGTTTTTAGCATGCACATGCATCTTTTGGTAGACGCGGACGCAGTTTTCTGCAAAACCACACGATATGCATGCAAATGGTGCTTTTGGCAGAACGCGCGTGTGGATTTCTACCAAACGACGTGAAAAGCATGCCGATGCTGCTCTTTTTAACATCCGCACATGGATTTGTGCCAAAGCGCGTTTTAAGCATGCGCATGCATCTTTTGGTAGACGCGGACGCAGTTTTCTGCAAAACCACACGATAGGCATGCAAATGGTGCTTTTGGCAGAACGCGCGTGTGGATTTCTACCAAACGACGTGAAAAGCATGCCGATGCTGCTCTTTTTAGCACCCGCACATGGATTTGTGCCAAAACGCGTTTTAAGCATGCGCATGCATCTTTTGGTAGACGCGGACGCAGTTTTCTGCAAAACCACACGATATGCATGCAAATGGTGCTTTTGGCAGAACGCGCGCGTGGATTTCTACCAAACGACGTGAAAAGCATGCCGATGCTGCTCTTTTTAACATCCGCACATGGATTTGTGCCAAAGCGCGTTTTAAGCATGCGCATGCATCTTTTGGTAGACGCGGACGCAGTTTTCTGCAAAACCACACGATAGGCATGCGAATGGTGCTTTTGGCAGAACGCGCGTGTGGATTTCTACCAAACGACGTGAAAAGCATGCCGATGCTGCTCTTTTTAGCACCCGCACATGGATTTGTGCCAAAACGCGTTTTAAGCATGCACATGCATCTTTTGGTAGACGCGGACGCAGTTTTCTGCAAAACCACACGATATGCATGAAAATGGTGCTTTTGGCAGAACGCGCGTGTGGATTTCTACCAAACGACGTGAAAAGCATGCCGATGCTGCTCTTTTTAACATCCGCACATGTATTTGTGCCAAAGCGCGTTTTAAGCATGCGCATGCATCTTTTGGTAGACGCGGACGCAGTTTTCTGCAAAACCACACGATAGGCATGCAAATGGTGTTTTTGGCAGAACGCGCGTGTGGATTTCTACCAAACGACGTGAAAAGCATGCCGATGCTGCTCTTTTTAGCACCCGCACATGGATTTGTGCCAAAACGCGTTTTAAGCATGCGCATGCATCTTTTGGTAGACGCGGACGCAGTTTTCTGCAAAACCACACGATATGCATGCAAATGGTGCTTTTGGCAGAACGCGCGCGTGGATTTCTACCAAACGACGTGAAAAGCATGCCGATGCTGCTCTTTTTAACATCCGCACATGGATTTGTGCCAAAGCGCGTTTTAAGCATGCGCATGCATCTTTTGGTAGACGCGGACGCAGTTTTCTGCAAAACCACACGATAGGCATGCAAATGGTGCTTTTGGCAGAACGCGCGTGTGGATTTCTACCAAACGACGTGAAAAGCATGCCGATGCTGCTCTTTTTAGCACCCGCACATGGATTTGTGCCAAAACGCGTTTTAAGCATGCGCATGCATCTTTTGGTAGACGCGGACGCAGTTTTCTGCAAAACCACACGATATGCATGCAAATGGTGCTTTTGGCAAAACGCGCGCGTGGATTTCTACCAAACGACGTGAAAAGCATGCCGATGCTGCTCTTTTTAGCACCCGCACATGGATTTGTGCCAAAGCGCGTTTTAAGCATGCGCATGCATCTTTTGGTAGACGCGGACGCAGTTTTCTGCAAAACCACACGATAGGCATGCAAATGGTGCTTTTGGCAGAACGCGCGTGTGGATTTCTACCAAACGACGTGAAAAGCATGCCGATGCTGCTCTTTTTAGCACCCGCACATGGATTTGTGCCAAAACGCGTTTTAAGCATGCGCATGCATCTTTTGGTAGACGCGGACGCAGTTTTCTGCAAAACCACACGATATGCATGCAAATGGTGCTTTTGGCAGAACGCGCGCGTGGATTTCTACCAAACGACGTGAAAAGCATGCCGATGCTGCTCTTTTTAACATCCGCACATGGATTTGTGCCAAAACGCGTTTTTAGCATGCACATGCATCTTTTGGTAGACGCGGACGCAGTTTTCTGCAAAACCACACGATATGCATGCAAATGGTGCTTTTGGCAGAACGCGCGTGTGGATTTCTACCAAACGACGTGAAAAGCATGCCGATGCTGCTCTTTTTAACATCCGCACATGGATTTGTGCCAAAACGCGTTTTTAGCATGCACATGCATCTTTTGGTAGACGCGGACGCAGTTTTCTGCAAAACCACACGATATGCATGCAAATGGTGCTTTTGGCAGAACGCGCGTGTGGATTTCTACCAAACGACGTGAAAAGCATGCCGATGCTGCTCTTTTAACATCCGCACATGGATTTGTGCCAAAGCGCGTTTTAAGCATGCGCATGCATCTTTTGGTAGACGCGGACGCAGTTTTCTGCAAAACCACACGATAGGCATGCAAATGGTGCTTTTGGCAGAACGCGCGTGTGGATTTCTACCAAACGACGTGAAAAGCATGCCGATGCTGCTCTTTTTAGCACCCGCACATGGATTTGTGCCAAAACGCGTTTTAAGCATGCGCATGCATCTTTTGGTAGACGCGGACGCAGTTTTCTGCAAAACCACACGATATGCATGCAAATGGTGCTTTTGGCAGAACGCGCGCGTGGATTTCTACCAAACGACGTGAAAAGCATGCCGATGCTGCTCTTTTTAACATCCGCACATGGATTTGTGCCAAAACGCGTTTTAAGCATGCGCATGCATCTTTTGGTAGACGCAGACGCAGTTTTCTGCAAAACCACACGATATGCATGCAAATGGTGCTTTTGGCAGAACGCGCGCGTGGATTTCTACCAAACGACGTGAAAAGCATGCCGATGCTGCTCTTTTTAGCACCCGCACATGGATTTGTGCCAAAGCGCGTTTTAAGCATGCGCATGCATCTTTTGGTAGACGCGGACGCAGTTTTCTGCAAAACCACACGATAGGCATGCAAATGGTGCTTTTGGCAGAACGCGCGTGTGGATTTCTACCAAACGTCGTGAAAAGCATGCCGATGCTGCTCTTTTTAGCACCCGCACATGGATTTGTGCCAAAACGCGTTTTAAGCATGCGCATGCATCTTTTGGTAGACGCGGACGCAGTTTTCTGCAAAACCACACGATATGCATGCAAATGGTGCTTTTGGCAGAACGCGCGCGTGGATTTCTACCAAACGACGTGAAAAGCATGCCGATGCTGCTCTTTTTAACATCCGCACATGGATTTGTGCCAAAGCGCGTTTTAAGCATGCGCATGCATCTTTTGGTAGACGCGGACGCAGTTTTCTGCAAAACCACACGATAGGCATGCAAATGGTGCTTTTGGCAGAACGCGCGTGTGGATTTCTACCAAACGACGTGAAAAGCATGCCGATGCTGCTCTTTTTAGCACCCGCACATGGATTTGTGCCAAAACGCGTTTTAAGCATGCGCATGCATCTTTTGGTAGACGCGGACGCAGTTTTCTGCAAAACCACACGATATGCATGCAAATGGTGCTTTTGGCAAAACGCGCGCGTGGATTTCTACCAAACGACGTGAAAAGCATGCCGATGCTGCTCTTTTTAGCACCCGCACATGGATTTGTGCCAAAGCGCGTTTTAAGCATGCGCATGCATCTTTTGGTAGACGCGGACGCAGTTTTCTGCAAAACCACACGATAGGCATGCAAATGGTGCTTTTGGCAGAACGCGCGTGTGGATTTCTACCAAACGACGTGAAAAGCATGCCGATGCTGCTCTTTTTAGCACCCGCACATGGATTTGTGCCAAAACGCGTTTTAAGCATGCGCATGCATCTTTTGGTAGACGCGGACGCAGTTTTCTGCAAAACCACACGATATGCATGCAAATGGTGCTTTTGGCAGAACGCGCGCGTGGATTTCTACCAAACGACGTGAAAAGCATGCCGATGCTGCTCTTTTTAACATCCGCACATGGATTTGTGCCAAAACGCGTTTTTAGCATGCACATGCATCTTTTGGTAGACGCGGACGCAGTTTTCTGCAAAACCACACGATATGCATGCAAATGGTGCTTTTGGCAGAACGCGCGTGTGGATTTCTACCAAACGACGTGAAAAGCATGCCGATGCTGCTCTTTTTAACATCCGCACATGGATTTGTGCCAAAACGCGTTTTTAGCATGCACATGCATCTTTTGGTAGACGCGGACGCAGTTTTCTGCAAAACCACACGATATGCATGCAAATGGTGCTTTTGGCAGAACGCGCGTGTGGATTTCTACCAAACGACGTGAAAAGCATGCCGATGCTGCTCTTTTAACATCCGCACATGGATTTGTGCCAAAGCGCGTTTTAAGCATGCGCATGCATCTTTTGGTAGACGCGGACGCAGTTTTCTGCAAAACCACACGATAGGCATGCAAATGGTGCTTTTGGCAGAACGCGCGTGTGGATTTCTACCAAACGACGTGAAAAGCATGCCGATGCTGCTCTTTTTAGCACCCGCACATGGATTTGTGCCAAAACGCGTTTTAAGCATGCGCATGCATCTTTTGGTAGACGCGGACGCAGTTTTCTGCAAAACCACACGATATGCATGCAAATGGTGCTTTTGGCAGAACGCGCGCGTGGATTTCTACCAAACGACGTGAAAAGCATGCCGATGCTGCTCTTTTTAACATCCGCACATGGATTTGTGCCAAAACGCGTTTTAAGCATGCGCATGCATCTTTTGGTAGACGCAGACGCAGTTTTCTGCAAAACCACACGATATGCATGCAAATGGTGCTTTTGGCAGAACGCGCGCGTGGATTTCTACCAAACGACGTGAAAAGCATGCCGATGCTGCTCTTTTTAGCACCCGCACATGGATTTGTGCCAAAGCGCGTTTTAAGCATGCGCATGCATCTTTTGGTAGACGCGGACGCAGTTTTCTGCAAAACCACACGATAGGCATGCAAATGGTGCTTTTGGCAGAACGCGCGTGTGGATTTCTACCAAACGTCGTGAAAAGCATGCCGATGCTGCTCTTTTTAGCACCCGCACATGGATTTGTGCCAAAACGCGTTTTAAGCATGCGCATGCATCTTTTGGTAGACGCGGACGCAGTTTTCTGCAAAACCACACGATATGCATGCAAATGGTGCTTTTGGCAGAACGCGCGCGTGGATTTCTACCAAACGACGTGAAAAGCATGCCGATGCTGCTCTTTTTAACATCCGCACATGGATTTGTGCCAAAACGCGTTTTTAGCATGCACATGCATCTTTTGGTAGACGCGGACGCAGTTTTCTGCAAAACCACACGATATGCATGCAAATGGTGCTTTTGGCAGAACGCGCGTGTGGATTTCTACCAAACGACGTGAAAAGCATGCCGATGCTGCTCTTTTTAACATCCGCACATGGATTTGTGCCAAAACGCGTTTTTAGCATGCACATGCATCTTTTGGTAGACGCGGACGCAGTTTTCTGCAAAACCACACGATATGCATGCAAATGGTGCTTTTGGCAGAACGCGCGTGTAGATTTCTACCAAACGACGTGAAAAGCATGCCGATGCTGCTCTTTTTAACATCCGCACATGGATTTGTGCCAAAGCGCGTTTTAAGCATGCGCATGCATCTTTTGGTAGACGCGGACGCAGTTTTCTGCAAAACCACACGATAGGCATGCAAATGGTGCTTTTGGCAGAACGCGCGTGTGGATTTCTACCAAACGACGTGAAAAGCATGCCGATGCTGCTCTTTTTAGCACCCGCACATGGATTTGTGCCAAAACGCGTTTTAAGCATGCGCATGCATCTTTTGGTAGACGCGGACGCAGTTTTCTGCAAAACCACACGATATGCATGCAAATGGTGCTTTTGGCAGAACGCGCGCGTGGATTTCTACCAAACGACGTGAAAAGCATGCCGATGCTGCTCTTTTTAACATCCGCACATGGATTTGTGCCAAAGCGCGTTTTAAGCATGCGCATGCATCTTTTGGTAGACGCGGACGCAGTTTTCTGCAAAACCACACGATAGGCATGCGAATGGTGCTTTTGGGAGAACGCGCGTGTGGATTTCTACCAAACGACGTGAAAAGCATGCCGATGCTGCTCTTTTTAGCACCCGCACATGGATTTGTGCCAAAACGCGTTTTAAGCATGCGCATGCATCTTTTGGTAGACGCGGACGCAGTTTTCTGCAAAACCACACGATATGCATGCAAATGGTGCTTTTGGCAGAACGCGCGCGTGAATTTCTACCAAACGACGTGAAAAGCATGCCGATGCTGCTCTTTTTAACATCCGCACATGGATTTGTGCCAAAGCGCGTTTTAAGCATGCGCATGCATCTTTTGGTAGACGCGGACGCAGTTTTCTGCAAAACCACACGATAGGCATGCAAATGGTGCTTTTGGCAGAACGCGCGTGTGGATTTCTACCAAACGACGTGAAAAGCATGCCGATGCTGCTCTTTTTAGCACCCGCACATGGATTTGTGCCAAAACGCGTTTTAAGCATGCGCATGCATCTTTTGGTAGACGCGGACGCAGTTTTCTGCAAAACCACACGATAGGCATGCAAATGGTGCTTTTGGCAGAACGCGCGCGTGGATTTCTACCAAACGACGTGAAAAGCATGCCGATGCGGCTCTTTTTAGCACCCGCACATGGATTTGTGCCAAAACGCGTTTTTAGCATGCACATGCATCTTTTGGTAGACGCGGACGCAGTTTTCTGCAAAACCACACGATATGCATGCAAATGGTGCTTTTGGCAGAACGCGCGTGTGGATTTCTACCAAACGACGTGAAAAGCATGCCGATGCTGCTCTTTTTAGCACCCGCACATGGATTTGTGCCAAAACGCGTTTTAAGCATGCGCATGCATCTTTTGGTAGACGCGGACGCAGTTTTCTGCAAAACCACACGATATGCATGCAAATGGTGCTTTTGGCAGAACGCGCGCGTGGATTTCTACCAAACGACGTGAAAAGCATGCCGACGCTGCTCTTTTTAACATCCGCACATGGATTTGTGCCAAAGCGCGTTTTAAGCATGCGCATGCATCTTTTGGTAGACGCGGACGCAGTTTTCTGCAAAACCACACGATATGCATGCAAATGGTGCTTTTGGCAGAACGCGCGTGTGGATTTCTACCAAACGACGTGAAAAGCATGCCGATGCTGCTCTTTTTAGCACCCGCACATGGATTTGTGCCAAAACGCGTTTTTAGCATGCACATGCATCTTTTGGTAGACGCGGACGCAGTTTTCTGCAAAACCACACGATATGCATGAAAATGGTGCTTTTGGCAGAACGCGCGTGTGGATTTCTACCAAACGACGTGAAAAGCATGCCGATGCTGCTCTTTTTAACATCCGCACATGGATTTGTGCCAAAGCGCGTTTTAAGCATGCGCATGCATCTTTTGGTAGACGCGGACGCAGTTTTCTGCAAAACCACACGATAGGCATGCAAATGGTGCTTTTGGCAGAACGCGCGTGTGGATTTCTACCAAACGACGTGAAAAGCATGCCGATGCTGCTCTTTTTAGCACCCGCACATGGATTTGTGCCAAAACGCGTTTTAAGCATGCGCATGCATCTTTTGGTAGACGCGGACGCAGTTTTCTGCAAAACCACACGATATGCATGCAAATGGTGCTTTTGGCAGAACGCGCGCGTGGATTTCTACCAAACGACGTGAAAAGCATGCCGATGCTGCTCTTTTTAACATCCGCACATGGATTTGTGCCAAAGCGCGTTTTAAGCATGCGCATGCATCTTTTGGTAGACGCGGACGCAGTTTTCTGCAAAACCACACGATAGGCATGCAAATTGTGCTTTTGGCAGAACGCGCGTGTGGATTTCTACCAAACGACGTGAAAAGCATGCCGATGCTGCTCTTTTTAGCACCCGCACATGGATTTGTGCCAAAACGCGTTTTAAGCATGCGCATGCATCTTTTGGTAGACGCGGACGCAGCTTTCTGCAAAACCACACGATATGCATGCAAATGGTGCTTTTGGCAGAACGCGCGCGTGGATTTCTACCAAACGACGTGAAAAGCATGCCGATGCTGCTCTTTTTAGCACCCGCACATGGATTTGTGCCAAAGCGCGTTTTAAGCATGCGCATGCATCTTTTGGTAGACGCGGACGCAGTTTTCTGCAAAACCACACGATAGGCATGCAAATGGTGCTTTTGGCAGAACGCGCGTGTGGATTTCTACCAAACGACGTGAAAAGCATGCCGATGCTGCTCTTTTTAGCACCCGCACATGGATTTGTGCCAAAACGCGTTTTAAGCATGCGCATGCATCTTTTGGTAGACGCGGACGCAGTTTTCTGCAAAACCACACGATAGGCATGCAAATGGTGCTTTTGGCAGAACGCGCGTGTGGATTTCTACCAAAGGACGTGAAAAGCATGCCGATGCTGCTCTTTTTAGCACCCGCACATGGATTTGTGCCAAAACGCGTTTTAAGCATGCGCATGCATCTTTTGGTAGACGCGGACGCAGTTTTCTGCAAAACCACACGATATGCATGCAAATGGTGCTTTTGGCAGAACGCGCGCGTGGATTTCTACCAAACGACGTGAAAAGCATGCCGATGCTGCTCTTTTTAACATCCGCACATGGATTTGTGCCAAAACGCGTTTTAAGCATGCGCATGCATCTTTTGGTAGACGCAGACGCAGTTTTCTGCAAAACCACACGATATGCATGCAAATGGTGCTTTTGGCAGAACGCGCGCGTGGATTTCTACCAAACGACGTGAAAAGCATGCCGATGCTGCTCTTTTTAGCACCCGCACATGGATTTGTGCCAAAGCGCGTTTTAAGCATGCGCATGCATCTTTTGGTAGACGCGGACGCAGTTTTCTGCAAAACCACACGATAGGCATGCAAATGGTGCTTTTGGCAGAACGCGCGTGTGGATTTCTACCAAACGACGTGAAAAGCATGCCGATGCTGCTCTTTTTAGCACCCGCACATGGATTTGTGCCAAAACGCGTTTTAAGCATGCGCATGCATCTTTTGGTAGACGCGGACGCAGTTTTCTGCAAAACCACACGATATGCATGCAAATGGTGCTTTTGGCAGAACGCGCGCGTGGATTTCTACCAAACGACGTGAAAAGCATGCCGATGCTGCTCTTTTTAACATCCGCACATGGATTTGTGCCAAAACGCGTTTTTAGCATGCACATGCATCTTTTGGTAGACGTGGACGCAGTTTTCTGCAAAACCACACGATATGCATGCAAATGGTGCTTTTGGCAGAACGCGCGTGTGGATTTCTACCAAACGACGTGAAAAGCATGCCGATGCTGCTCTTTTTAACATCCGCACATGGATTTGTGCCAAAACGCGTTTTTAGCATGCACATGCATCTTTTGGTAGACGCGACGCAGTTTTCTGCAAAACCACACGATATGCATGCAAATGGTGCTTTTGGCAGAACGCGCGTGTGGATTTCTACCAAACGACGTGAAAAGCATGCCGATGCTGCTCTTTTTAACATCCGCACATGGATTTGTGCCAAAGCGCGTTTTAAGCATGCGCATGCATCTTTTGGTAGACGCGGACGCAGTTTTCTGCAAAACCACACGATAGGCATGCAAATGGTGCTTTTGGCAGAACGCGCGTGTGGATTTCTACCAAACGACGTGAAAAGCATGCCGATGCTGCTCTTTTTAGCACCCGCACATGGATTTGTGCCAAAACGCGTTTTAAGCATGCGCATGCATCTTTTGGTAGACGCGGACGCAGTTTTCTGCAAAACCACACGATATGCATGCAAATGGTGCTTTTGGCAGAACGCGCGCGTGGATTTCTACCAAACGACGTGAAAAGCATGCCGATGCTGCTCTTTTTAACATCCGCACATGGATTTGTGCCAAAGCGCGTTTTAAGCATGCGCATGCATCTTTTGGTAGACGCGGACGCAGTTTTCTGCAAAACCACACGATAGGCATGCGAATGGTGCTTTTGGCAGAACGCGCGTGTGGATTTCTACCAAACGACGTGAAAAGCATGCCGATGCTGCTCTTTTTAGCACCCGCACATGGATTTGTGCCAAAACGCGTTTTAAGCATGCGCATGCATCTTTTGGTAGACGCGGACGCAGTTTTCTGCAAAACCACACGATATGCATGCAAATGGTGCTTTTGGCAGAACGCGCGCGTGGATTTCTACCAAACGACGTGAAAAGCATGCCGATGCTGCTCTTTTTAACATCCGCACATGGATTTGTGCCAAAGCGCGTTTTAAGCATGCGCATGCATCTTTTGGTAGACGCGGACGCAGTTTTCTGCAAAACCACACGATAGGCATGCAAATGGTGCTTTTGGCAGAACGCGCGTGTGGATTTCTACCAAACGACGTGAAAAGCATGCCGATGCTGCTCTTTTTAGCACCCGCACATGGATTTGTGCCAAAACGCGTTTTAAGCATGCGCATGCATCTTTTGGTAGACGCGGACGCAGTTTTCTGCAAAACCACACGATATGCATGCAAATGGTGCTTTTGGCAGAACGCGCGCGTGGATTTCTACCAAACGACGTGAAAAGCATGCCGATGCTGCTCTTTTTAACATCCGCACATGGATTTGTGCCAAAACGCGTTTTAAGCATGCGCATGCATCTTTTGGTAGACGCGGACGCAGTTTTCTGCAAAACCACACGATAGGCATGCAAATGGTGCTTTTGGCAGAACGCGCGCGTGGATTTCTACCAAACGACGTGAAAAGCATGCCGATGCTGCTCTTTTTAGCACCCGCACATGGATTTGTGCCAAAACGCGTTTTTAGCATGCACATGCATCTTTTGGTAGACGCGGACGCAGTTTTCTGCAAAACCACACGATAGGCATGCAAATGGTGCTTTTGGCAGAACGCGCGTGTGGATTTCTACCAAACGACGTGAAAAGCATGCCGATGCTGCTCTTTTTAGCACCCGCACATGGATTTGTGCCAAAACGCGTTTTAAGCATGCGCATGCATCTTTTGGTAGACGCGGACGCAGTTTTCTGCAAAACCACACGATATGCATGCAAATGGTGCTTTTGGCAGAACGCGCGCGTGGATTTCTACCAAACGACGTGAAAAGCATGCCGATGCTGCTCTTTTTAGCACCCGCACATGGATTTGTGCCAAAGCGCGTTTTAAGCATGCGCATGCATCTTTTGGTAGACGCGGACGCAGTTTTCTGCAAAACCACACGATAGGCATGCAAATGGTGCTTTTGGCAGAACGCGCGTGTGGATTTCTACCAAACGACGTGAAAAGCATGCCGATGCTGCTCTTTTTAGCACCCGCACATGGATTTGTGCCAAAACGCGTTTTAAGCATGCGCATGCATCTTTTGGTAGACGCGGACGCAGTTTTCTGCAAAACCACACGATATGCATGCAAATGGTGCTTTTGGCAGAACGCGCGCGTGGATTTCTACCAAACGACGTGAAAAGCATGCCGATGCTGCTCTTTTTAACATCCGCACATGGATTTGTGCCAAAACGCGTTTTTAGCATGCACATGCATCTTTTGGTAGACGCGGACGCAGTTTTCTGCAAAACCACACGATATGCATGCAAATGGTGCTTTTGGCAGAACGCGCGTGTGGATTTCTACCAAACGACGTGAAAAGCATTCCGATGCTGCTCTTTTTAACATCCGCACATGGATTTGTGCCAAAACGCGTTTTTAGCATGCACATGCATCTTTTGGTAGACGCGGACGCAGTTTTCTGCAAAACCACACGATATGCATGCAAATGGTGCTTTTGGCAGAACGCGCGTGTGGATTTCTACCAAACGACGTGAAAAGCATGCCGATGCTGCTCTTTTTAACATCCGCACATGGATTTGTGCCAAAGCGCGATTTAAGCATGCGCATGCATCTTTTGGTAGACGCGGACGCAGTTTTCTGCAAAACCACACGATAGGCATGCAAATGGTGCTTTTGGCAGAACGCGCGTGTGGATTTCTACCAAACGACGTGAAAAGCATGCCGATGCTGCTCTTTTTAGCACCCGCACATGGATTTGTGCCAAAACGCGTTTTAAGCATGCGCATGCATCTTTTGGTAGACGCGGACGCAGTTTTCTGCAAAACCACACGATATGCATGCAAATGGTGCTTTTGGCAGAACGCGCGCGTGGATTTCTACCAAACGACGTGAAAAGCATGCCGATGCTGCTCTTTTTAACATCCGCACATGGATTTGTGCCAAAACGCGTTTTAAGCATGCGCATGCATCTTTTGGTAGACGCGGACGCAGTTTTCTGCAAAACCACACGATAGGCATGCAAATGGTGCTTTTGGCAGAACGCGCGCGTGGATTTCTACCAAACGACGTGAAAAGCATGCCGATGCTGCTCTTTTTAGCACCCGCACATGGATTTGTGCCAAAACGCGTTTTTAGCATGCACATGCATCTTTTGGTAGACGCGGACGCAGTTTTCTGCAAAACCACACGATAGGCATGCAAATGGTGCTTTTGGCAGAACGCGCGTGTGGATTTCTACCAAACGACGTGAAAAGCATGCCGATGCTGCTCTTTTTAGCACCCGCACATGGATTTGTGCCAAAACGCGTTTTAAGCATGCGCATGCATCTTTTGGTAGACGCGGACGCAGTTTTCTGCAAAACCACACGATATGCATGCAAATGGTGCTTTTGGCAGAACGCGCGCGTGGATTTCTACCAAACGACGTGAAAAGCATGCCGATGCTGCTCTTTTTAGCACCCGCACATGGATTTGTGCCAAAGCGCGTTTTAAGCATGCGCATGCATCTTTTGGTAGACGCGGACGCAGTTTTCTGCAAAACCACACGATAGGCATGCAAATGGTGCTTTTGGCAGAACGCGCGTGTGGATTTCTACCAAACGACGTGAAAAGCATGCCGATGCTGCTCTTTTTAGCACCCGCACATGGATTTGTGCCAAAACGCGTTTTAAGCATGCGCATGCATCTTTTGGTAGACGCGGACGCAGTTTTCTGCAAAACCACACGATATGCATGCAAATGGTGCTTTTGGCAGAACGCGCGCGTGGATTTCTACCAAACGACGTGAAAAGCATGCCGATGCTGCTCTTTTTAGCACCCGCACATGGATTTGTGCCAAAACGCGTTTTTAGCATGCACATGCATCTTTTGGTAGACGCGGACGCAGTTTTCTGCAAAACCACACGATATGCATGCAAATGGTGCTTTTGGCAGAACGCGCGTGTGGATTTCTACCAAACGACGTGAAAAGCATGCCGATGCTGCTCTTTTTAGCACCCGCACATGGATTTGTGCCAAAACGAGTTTTAAGCATGCGCATGCATCTTTTGGTAGACGCGGACGCAGTTTTCTGCAAAACCACACGATATGCATGCAAATGGTGCTTTTGGCAGAACGCGCGCGTGGATTTCTACCAAACGACGTGAAAAGCATGCCGACGCTGCTCTTTTTAACATCCGCACATGGATTTGTGCCAAAACGCGTTTTTAGCATGCACATGCATCTTTTGGTAGACGCGGACGCAGTTTTCTGCAAAACCACACGATATGCATGCAAATGGTGCTTTTGGCAGAACGCGCGTGTGGATTTCTACCAAACGACGTGAAAAGCATGCCGATGCTGCTCTTTTTAACATCCGCACATGGATTTGTGCCAAAGCGCGTTTTAAGCATGCGCATGCATCTTTTGGTAGACGCGGACGCAGTTTTCTGCAAAACCACACGATAGGCATGCAAATGGTGCTTTTGGCAGAACGCGCGTGTGGATTTCTACCAAACGACGTGAAAAGCATGCCGATGCTGCTCTTTTTAGCACCCGCACATGGATTTGTGCCAAAACGCGTTTTAAGCATGCGCATGCATCTTTTGGTAGACGCGGACGCAGTTTTCTGCAAAACCACACGATATGCATGCAAATGGTGCTTTTGGCAGAACGCGCGCGTGGATTTCTACCAAACGACGTGAAAAGCATGCCGATGCTGCTCTTTTTAACATCCACACATGGATTTGTGCCAAAACGCGTTTTAAAGCATGCGCATGCATCTTTTGGTAGACGCGGACGCAGTTTTCTGCAAAACCACACGATAGGCATGCAAATGGTGCTTTTGGCAGAACGCGCGCGTGGATTTCTACCAAACGACGTGAAAAGCATGCCGATGCTGCTCTTTTTAGCACCCGCACATGGATTTGTGCCAAAACGCGTTTTTAGCATGCACATGCATCTTTTGGTAGACGCGGACGCAGTTTTCTGCAAAACCACACGATAGGCATGCAAATGGTGCTTTTGGCAGAACGCGCGTGTGGATTTCTACCAAACGACGTGAAAAGCATGCCGATGCTGCTCTTTTTAGCACCCGCACATGGATTTGTGCCAAAACGCGTTTTAAGCATGCGCATGCATCTTTTGGTAGACGCGGACGCAGTTTTCTGCAAAACCACACGATATGCATGCAAATGGTGCTTTTGGCAGAACGCGCGCGTGGATTTCTACCAAACGTCGTGAAAAGCATGCCGATGCTGCTCTTTTTAGCACCCGCACATGGATTTGTGCCAAAGCGCGTTTTAAGCATGCGCATGCATCTTTTGGTAGACGCGGACGCAGTTTTCTGCAAAACCACACGATAGGCATGCAAATGGTGCTTTTGGCAGAACGCGCGTGTGGATTTCTACCAAACGACGTGAAAAGCATGCCGATGCTGCTCTTTTTAGCACCCGCACATGGATTTGTGCCAAAACGCGTTTTAAGCATGCGCATGCATCTTTTGGTAGACGCGGACGCAGTTTTCTGCAAAACCACACGATATGCATGCAAATGGTGCTTTTGGCAGAACGCGCGCGTGGATTTCTACCAAACGACGTGAAAAGCATGCCGATGCTGCTCTTTTTAGCACCCGCACATGGATTTGTGCCAAAACGCGTTTTTAGCATGCACATGCATCTTTTGGTAGACGCGGACGCAGTTTTCTGCAAAAACCACACGATATGCATGCAAATGGTGCTTTTGGCAGAACGCGCGTGTGGATTTCTACCAAACGACGTGAAAAGCATGCCGATGCTGCTCTTTTTAGCACCCGCACATGGATTTGTGCCAAAACGAGTTTTAAGCATGCGCATGCATCTTTTGGTAGACGCGGACGCAGTTTTCTGCAAAACCACACGATATGCATGCAAATGGTGCTTTTGGCAGAACGCGCGCGTGGATTTCTACCAAACGACGTGAAAAGCATGCCGACGCTGCTCTTTTTAACATCCGCACATGGATTTGTGCCAAAGCGCGTTTTAAGCATGCGCATGCATCTTTTGGTAGACGCGGATGCAGTTTCTCTGCAAAACCACACGATATGCATGCAAATGGTGCTTTTGGCAGAACGCGCGTGTGGATTTCTACCAAACGACGTGAAAAGCATGCCGATGCTGCTCTTTTTAACATCCGCACATGGATTTGTGCCAAAGCGCGTTTTAAGCATGCGCATGCATCTTTTGGTAGACGCGGACGCAGTTTTCTGCAAAACCACACGATATGCATGCAAATGGTGCTTTTGGCAGAACGCGCGCGTGGATTTTCTACCAAACGACGTGAAAAGCATGCCGATGCTGCTCTTTTTAGCACCCGCACATGGATTTGTGCCAAAGCGCGTTTTAAGCATGCGCATGCATCTTTTGGTAGACGCGGACGCAGTTTTCTGCAAAACCACACGATAGGCATGCAAATGGTGCTTTTGGCAGAACGCGCGTGTGGATTTCTACCAAACGACGTGAAAAGCATGCCGATGCTGCTCTTTTTAGCACCCGCACATGGATTTGTGCCAAAACGCGTTTTAAGCATGCGCATGCATCTTTTGGTAGACGCGGACGCAGTTTTCTGCAAAACCACACGATATGCATGCAAATGGTGCTTTTGGCAGAACGCGCGCGTGGATTTCTACCAAACGACGTGAAAAGCATGCCGATGCTGCTCTTTTTAACATCCGCACATGGATTTGTGCCAAAACGCGTTTTTAGCATGCACATGCATCTTTTGGTAGACGCGGACGCAGTTTTCTGCAAAACCACACGATATGCATGCAAATGGTGCTTTTGGCAGAACGCGCGTGTGGATTTCTACCAAACGACGTGAAAAGCATGCCGATGCTGCTCTTTTTAACATCCGCACATGGATTTGTGCCAAAACGCGTTTTTAGCATGCACATGCATGTTTTGGTAGACGCGGACGCTGTTTTCTGCAAAACCACACGATAGGCATGCAAATGGTGCTTTTGGCAGAACGCGCGTGTGGATTTCTACCAAACGACGTGAAAAGCATTGCCGATGCTGCTCTTTTTAGCACCCGCACATGGATTTGTGCCAAAACGCGTTTTAAGCATGCGCATGCATCTTTTGGTAGACGCGGACGCAGTTTTCTGCAAAACCACACGATATGCATGCAAATGGTGCTTTTGGCAGAACGCGCGCGTGGATTTCTACCAAACGACGTGAAAAGCATGCCGATGCTACTCTTTTTAACATCCGCACATGGATTTGTGCCAAAACGCGTTTTAAAGCATGCGCATGCATCTTTTGGTAGACGCAGACACAGTTTTCTGCAAAACCACACGATATGCATGCAAATGGTGCTTTTGGCAGAACGCGCGCGTGGATTTCTACCAAACGACGTGAAAAGCATGCCGATGCTGCTCTTTTTAGCACCCGCACATGGATTTGTGCCAAAGCGCGTTTTAAGCATGCGCATGCATCTTTTGGTAGACGCGGACGCAGTTTTCTGCAAAACCACACGATAGGCATGCAAATGGTGCTTTTGGCAGAACGTGCGTGTGGATTTCTACCAAACGACGTGAAAAGCATGCCGATGCTGCTCTTTTTAGCACCCGCACATGGATTTGTGCCAAAACGCGCTTTAAGCATGCGCATGCATCTTTTGGTAGACGCGGACGCAGTTTTCTGCAAAACCACACGATATGCATGCAAATGGTGCTTTTGGCAGAACGCGCGCGTGGATTTCTACCAAACGACGTGAAAAGCATGCCGATGCTGCTCTTTTTAACATCCGCACATGGATTTGTGCCAAAACGCGTTTTTAGCATGCACATGCATCTTTTGGTAGACGCGGACGCAGTTTTCTGCAAAACCACAAGATATGCATGCAAATGGTGCTTTTGGCAGAACGCGCGTGTGGATTTCTACCAAACGACGTGAAAAACATGCCGATGCTGCTCTTTTTAACATCCGCACATGGATTTGTGCCAAAACGCGTTTTTAGCATGCACATGCATCTTTTGGTAGACGCGGACGCAGTTTTCTGCAAAACCACACGATATGCATGCAAATGGTGCTTTTGGCAGAACGCGCGTGTGGATTTCTACCAAACGACGTGAAAAGCATGCCGATGCTGCTCTTTTTAACATCCGCACATGGATTTGTGCCAAAGCGCGTTTTAAGCATGCGCATGCATCTTTTGGTAGACGCGGACGCAGTTTTCTGCAAAACCACACGATAGGCATGCAAATGGTGCTTTTGGCAGAACGCGCGTGTGGATTTCTACCAAACGACGTGAAAAGCATGCCGATGCTGCTCTTTTTAGCACCCGCACATGGATTTGTGCCAAAACGCGTTTTAAGCATGCGCATGCATCTTTTGGTAGACGCGGACGCAGTTTTCTGCAAAACCACACGATATGCATGCAAATGGTGCTTTTGGCAGAACGCGCGCGTGGATTTCTACCAAACGACGTGAAAAGCATGCCGATGCTGCTCTTTTTAGCACCCGCACATGGATTTGTGCCAAAACGCGTTTTAAGCATGCGCATGCATCTTTTGGTAGACGCGGACGCAGTTTTCTGCAAAACCACACGATATGCATGCAAATGGTGCTTTTGGCAGAACGCGCGCGTGGATTTCTACCAAACGACGTGAAAAGCATGCCGATGCTGCTCTTTTTAACATCCGCACATGGATTTGTGCCAAAGCGCGTTTTAAGCATGCGCATGCATCTTTTGGTAGACGCGGACGCAGTTTTCTGCAAAACCACACGATAGGCATGCAAATGGTGCTTTTGGCAGAACGCGCGTGTGGATTTCTACCAAACGACGTGAAAAGCATGCCGATGCTGCTCTTTTTAGCACCCGCACATGGATTTGTGCCAAAACGCGTTTTAAGCATGCGCATGCATCTTTTGGTAGACGCGGACGCAGTTTTCTGCAAAACCACACGATATGCATGCAAATGATGCTTTTGGCAGAACGCGCGCGTGGATTTCTACCAAACGACGTGAAAAGCATGCCGATGCTGCTCTTTTTAACATCCGCACATGGATTTGTGCCAAAACGCGTTTTAAGCATGCGCATGCATCTTTTGGTAGACGCGGACGCAGTTTTCTGCAAAACCACACGATAGGCATGCAAATGGTGCTTTTGGCAGAACGCGCGCGTGGATTTCTACCAAACGACGTGAAAAGCATGCCGATGCTGCTCTTTTTAGCACCCGCACATGGATTTGTGCCAAAACGCGTTTTTAGCATGCACATGCATCTTTTGGTAGACGCGGACGCAGTTTTCTGCAAAACCACACGATATGCATGAAAATGGTGCTTTTGGCAGAACGCGCGTGTGGATTTCTACCAAACGACGTGAAAAGCATGCCGATGCTGCTCTTTTTAACATCCGCACATGGATTTGTGCCAAAGCGCGTTTTAAGCATGCGCATGCATCTTTTGGTAGACGCGGACGCAGTTTTCTGCAAAACCACACGATAGGCATGCAAATGGTGCTTTTGGCAGAACGCGCGTGTGGATTTCTACCAAACGACGTGAAAAGCATGCCGATGCTGCTCTTTTTAGCACCCGCACATGGATTTGTGCCAAAACGCGTTTTAAGCATGCGCATGCATCTTTTGGTAGACGCGGACGCAGTTTTCTGCAAAACCACACGATATGCATGCAAATGGTGCTTTTGGCAGAACGCGCGCGTGGATTTCTACCAAACGACGTGAAAAGCATGCCGATGCTGCTCTTTTTAACATCCGCACATGGATTTGTGCCAAAGCGCGTTTTAAGCATGCGCATGCATCTTTTGGTAGACGCGGACGCAGTTTTCTGCAAAACCACACGATAGGCATGCAAATGGTGCTTTTGGCAGAACGCGCGTGTGGATTTCTACCAAACGACGTGAAAAGCATGCCGATGCTGCTCTTTTTAGCACCCGCACATGGATTTGTGCCAAAACGCGTTTTAAGCATGCGCATGCATCTTTTGGTAGACGCGGACGCAGTTTTCTGCAAAACCACACGATATGCATGCAAATGGTGCTTTTGGCAGAACGCGCGCGTGGATTTCTACCAAACGACGTGAAAAGCATGCCGATGCTGCTCTTTTTAACATCCGCACATGGATTTGTGCCAAAGCGCGTTTTAAGCATGCGCATGCATCTTTTGGTAGACGCGGACGCAGTTTTCTGCAAAACCACACGATAGGCATGCAAATGGTGCTTTTGGCAGAACGCGCGTGTGGATTTCTACCAAACGACGTGAAAAGCATGCCGATGCTGCTCTTTTTAGCACCCGCACATGGATTTGTGCCAAAACGCGTTTTAAGCATGCGCATGCATCTTTTGGTAGACGCGGACGCAGTTTTCTGCAAAACCACACGATATGCATGCAAATGGTGCTTTTGGCAAAACGCGCGCGTGGATTTCTACCAAACGACGTGAAAAGCATGCCGATGCTGCTCTTTTTAGCACCCGCACATGGATTTGTGCCAAAGCGCGTTTTAAGCATGCGCATGCATCTTTTGGTAGACGCGGACGCAGTTTTCTGCAAAACCACACGATAGGCATGCAAATTGTGCTTTTGGCAGAACGCGCGTGTGGATTTCTACCAAACGACGTGAAAAGCATGCCGATGCTGCTCTTTTTAGCACCCGCACATGGATTTGTGCCAAAACGCGTTTTAAGCATGCGCATGCATCTTTTGGTAGACGCGGACGCAGCTTTCTGCAAAACCACACGATATGCATGCAAATGGTGCTTTTGGCAGAACGCGCGCGTGGATTTCTACCAAACGACGTGAAAAGCATGCCGATGCTGCTCTTTTTAGCACCCGCACATGGATTTGTGCCAAAGCGCGTTTTAAGCATGCGCATGCATCTTTTGGTAGACGCGGACGCAGTTTTCTGCAAAACCACACGATAGGCATGCAAATGGTGCTTTTGGCAGAACGCGCGTGTGGATTTCTACCAAACGACGTGAAAAGCATGCCGATGCTGCTCTTTTTAGCACCCGCACATGGATTTGTGCCAAAACGCGTTTTAAGCATGCGCATGCATCTTTTGGTAGACGCGGACGCAGTTTTCTGCAAAACCACACGATATGCATGCAAATGGTGCTTTTGGCAGAACGCGCGCGTGGATTTCTACCAAACGACGTGAAAAGCATGCCGATGCTGCTCTTTTTAACATCCGCACATGGATTTGTGCCAAAGCGCGTTTTAAGCATGCGCATGCATCTTTTGGTAGACGCGGACGCAGTTTTCTGCAAAACCACACGATAGGCATGCAAATGGTGCTTTTGGCAGAACGCGCGTGTGGATTTCTACCAAACGACGTGAAAAGCATGCCGATGCTGCTCTTTTTAGCACCCGCACATGGATTTGTGCCAAAACGCGTTTTAAGCATGCGCATGCATCTTTTGGTAGACGCGGACGCAGTTTTCTGCAAAACCACACGATATGCATGCAAATGGTGCTTTTGGCAGAACGCGCGCGTGGATTTCTACCAAACGACGTGAAAAGCATGCCGATGCTGCTCTTTTTAACATCCGCACATGGATTTGTGCCAAAACGCGTTTTAAGCATGCGCATGCATCTTTTGGTAGACGCAGACGCAGTTTTCTGCAAAACCACACGATATGCATGCAAATGGTGCTTTTGGCAGAACGCGCGCGTGGATTTCTACCAAACGACGTGAAAAGCATGCCGATGCTGCTCTTTTTAGCACCCGCACATGGATTTGTGCCAAAGCGCGTTTTAAGCATGCGCATGCATCTTTTGGTAGACGCGGACGCAGTTTTCTGCAAAACCACACGATAGGCATGCAAATGGTGCTTTTGGCAGAACGCGCGTGTGGATTTCTACCAAACGACGTGAAAAGCATGCCGATGCTGCTCTTTTTAGCACCCGCACATGGATTTGTGCCAAAACGCGTTTTAAGCATGCGCATGCATCTTTTGGTAGACGCGGACGCAGTTTTCTGCAAAACCACACGATATGCATGCAAATGGTGCTTTTGGCAGAACGCGCGCGTGGATTTCTACCAAACGACGTGAAAAGCATGCCGATGCTGCTCTTTTTAACATCCGCACATGGATTTGTGCCAAAACGCGTTTTTAGCATGCACATGCATCTTTTGGTAGACGCGGACGCAGTTTTCTGCAAAACCACACGATATGCATGCAAATGGTGCTTTTGGCAGAACGCGCGTGTGGATTTCTACCAAACGACGTGAAAAGCATGCCGATGCTGCTCTTTTTAACATCCGCACATGGATTTGTGCCAAAACGCGTTTTTAGCATGCACATGCATCTTTTGGTAGACGCGGACGCAGTTTTCTGCAAAACCACACGATATGCATGCAAATGGTGCTTTTGGCAGAACGCGCGTGTGGATTTCTACCAAACGACGTGAAAAGCATGCCGATGCTGCTCTTTTTAACATCCGCACATGGATTTGTGCCAAAGCGCGTTTTAAGCATGCGCATGCATCTTTTGGTAGACGCGGACGCAGTTTTCTGCAAAACCACACGATAGGCATGCAAATGGTGCTTTTGGCAGAACGCGCGTGTGGATTTCTACCAAACGACGTGAAAAGCATGCCGATGCTGCTCTTTTTAGCACCCGCACATGGATTTGTGCCAAAACGCGTTTTAAGCATGCGCATGCATCTTTTGGTAGACGCGGACGCAGTTTTCTGCAAAACCACACGATATGCATGCAAATGGTGCTTTTGGCAGAACGCGCGCGTGGATTTCTACCAAACGACGTGAAAAGCATGCCGATGCTGCTCTTTTTAACATCCGCACATGGATTTGTGCCAAAGCGCGTTTTAAGCATGCGCATGCATCTTTTGGTAGACGCGGACGCAGTTTTCTGCAAAACCACACGATAGGCATGCGAATGGTGCTTTTGGCAGAACGCGCGTGTGGATTTCTACCAAACGACGTGAAAAGCATGCCGATGCTGCTCTTTTTAGCACCCGCACATGGATTTGTGCCAAAACGCGTTTTAAGCATGCGCATGCATCTTTTGGTAGACGCGGACGCAGTTTTCTGCAAAACCACACGATATGCATGCAAATGGTGCTTTTGGCAGAACGCGCGCGTGGATTTCTACCAAACGACGTGAAAAGCATGCCGATGCTGCTCTTTTTAACATCCGCACATGGATTTGTGCCAAAGCGCGTTTTAAGCATGCGCATGCATCTTTTGGTAGACGCGGACGCAGTTTTCTGCAAAACCACACGATAGGCATGCAAATGGTGCTTTTGGCAGAACGCGCGTGTGGATTTCTACCAAACGACGTGAAAAGCATGCCGATGCTGCTCTTTTTAGCACCCGCACATGGATTTGTGCCAAAACGCGTTTTAAGCATGCGCATGCATCTTTTGGTAGACGCGGACGCAGTTTTCTGCAAAACCACACGATATGCATGCAAATGGTGCTTTTGGCAGAACGCGCGCGTGGATTTCTACCAAACGACGTGAAAAGCATGCCGATGCTGCTCTTTTTAACATCCGCACATGGATTTGTGCCAAAACGCGTTTTAAGCATGCGCATGCATCTTTTGGTAGACGCGGACGCAGTTTTCTGCAAAACCACACGATAGGCATGCAAATGGTGCTTTTGGCAGAACGCGCGCGTGGATTTCTACCAAACGACGTGAAAAGCATGCCGATGCTGCTCTTTTTAGCACCCGCACATGGATTTGTGCCAAAACGCGTTTTTAGCATGCACATGCATCTTTTGGTAGACGCGGACGCAGTTTTCTGCAAAACCACACGATAGGCATGCAAATGGTGCTTTTGGCAGAACGCGCGTGTGGATTTCTACCAAACGACGTGAAAAGCATGCCGATGCTGCTCTTTTTAGCACCCGCACATGGATTTGTGCCAAAACGCGTTTTAAGCATGCGCATGCATCTTTTGGTAGACGCGGACGCAGTTTTCTGCAAAACCACACGATATGCATGCAAATGGTGCTTTTGGCAGAACGCGCGCGTGGATTTCTACCAAACGACGTGAAAAGCATGCCGATGCTGCTCTTTTTAGCACCCGCACATGGATTTGTGCCAAAGCGCGTTTTAAGCATGCGCATGCATCTTTTGGTAGACGCGGACGCAGTTTTCTGCAAAACCACACGATAGGCCTGCAAATGGTGCTTTTGGCAGAACGCGCGTGTGGATTTCTACCAAACGACGTGAAAAGCATGCCGATGCTGCTCTTTTTAGCACCCGCACATGGATTTGTGCCAAAACGCGTTTTAAGCATGCGCATGCATCTTTTGGTAGACGCGGACGCAGTTTTCTGCAAAACCACACGATATGCATGCAAATGGTGCTTTTGGCAGAACGCGCGCGTGGATTTCTACCAAACGACGTGAAAAGCATGCCGATGCTGCTCTTTTTAACATCCGCACATGGATTTGTGCCAAAACGCGTTTTTAGCATGCACATGCATCTTTTGGTAGACGCGGACGCAGTTTTCTGCAAAACCACACGATATGCATGCAAATGGTGCTTTTGGCAGAACGCGCGTGTGGATTTCTACCAAACGACGTGAAAAGCATTCCGATGCTGCTCTTTTTAACATCCGCACATGGATTTGTGCCAAAACGCGTTTTTAGCATGCACATGCATCTTTTGGTAGACGCGGACGCAGTTTTCTGCAAAACCACACGATATGCATGCAAATGGTGCTTTTGGCAGAACGCGCGTGTGGATTTCTACCAAACGACGTGAAAAGCATGCCGATGCTGCTCTTTTTAACATCCGCACATGGATTTGTGCCAAAGCGCGTTTTAAGCATGCGCATGCATCTTTTGGTAGACGCGGACGCAGTTTTCTGCAAAACCACACGATAGGCATGCAAATGGTGCTTTTGGCAGAACGCGCGTGTGGATTTCTACCAAACGACGTGAAAAGCATGCCGATGCTGCTCTTTTTAGCACCCGCACATGGATTTGTGCCAAAACGCGTTTTAAGCATGCGCATGCATCTTTTGGTAGACGCGGACGCAGTTTTCTGCAAAACCACACGATATGCATGCAAATGGTGCTTTTGGCAGAACGCGCGCGTGGATTTCTACCAAACGACGTGAAAAGCATGCCGATGCTGCTCTTTTTAACATCCGCACATGGATTTGTGCCAAAACGCGTTTTAAGCATGCGCATGCATCTTTTGGTAGACGCGGACGCAGTTTTCTGCAAAACCACACGATAGGCATGCAAATGGTGCTTTTGGCAGAACGCGCGCGTGGATTTCTACCAAACGACGTGAAAAGCATGCCGATGCTGCTCTTTTTAGCACCCGCACATGGATTTGTGCCAAAACGCGTTTTTAGCATGCACATGCATCTTTTGGTAGACGCGGACGCAGTTTTCTGCAAAACCACACGATAGGCATGCAAATGGTGCTTTTGGCAGAACGCGCGTGTGGATTTCTACCAAACGACGTGAAAAGCATGCCGATGCTGCTCTTTTTAGCACCCGCACATGGATTTGTGCCAAAACGCGTTTTAAGCATGCGCATGCATCTTTTGGTAGACGCGGACGCAGTTTTCTGCAAAACCACACGATATGCATGCAAATGGTGCTTTTGGCAGAACGCGCGCGTGGATTTCTACCAAACGACGTGAAAAGCATGCCGATGCTGCTCTTTTTAGCACCCGCACATGGATTTGTGCCAAAGCGCGTTTTAAGCATGCGCATGCATCTTTTGGTAGACGCGGACGCAGTTTTCTGCAAAACCACACGATAGGCATGCAAATGGTGCTTTTGGCAGAACGCGCGTGTGGATTTCTACCAAACGACGTGAAAAGCATGCCGATGCTGCTCTTTTTAGCACCCGCACATGGATTTGTGCCAAAACGCGTTTTAAGCATGCGCATGCATCTTTTGGTAGACGCGGACGCAGTTTTCTGCAAAACCACACGATATGCATGCAAATGGTGCTTTTGGCAGAACGCGCGCGTGGATTTCTACCAAACGACGTGAAAAGCATGCCGATGCTGCTCTTTTTAGCACCCGCACATGGATTTGTGCCAAAACGCGTTTTTAGCATGCACATGCATCTTTTGGTAGACGCGGACGCAGTTTTCTGCAAAACCACACGATATGCATGCAAATGGTGCTTTTGGCAGAACGCGCGTGTGGATTTCTACCAAACGACGTGAAAAGCATGCCGATGCTGCTCTTTTTAGCACCCGCACATGGATTTGTGCCAAAACGAGTTTTAAGCATGCGCATGCATCTTTTGGTAGACGCGGACGCAGTTTTCTGCAAAACCACACGATATGCATGCAAATGGTGCTTTTGGCAGAACGCGCGCGTGGATTTCTACCAAACGACGTGAAAAGCATGCCGACGCTGCTCTTTTTAACATCCGCACATGGATTTGTGCCAAAGCGCGTTTTAAGCATGCGCATGCATCTTTTGGTAGACGCGGATGCAGTTTTCTGCAAAACCACACGATATGCATGCAAATGGTGCTTTTGGCAGAACGCGCGTGTGGATTTCTACCAAACGACGTGAAAAGCATGCCGATGCTGCTCTTTTTAACATCCGCACATGGATTTGTGCCAAAGCGCGTTTTAAGCATGCGCATGCATCTTTTGGTAGACGCGGACGCAGTTTTCTGCAAAACCACACGATATGCATGCAAATGGTGCTTTTGGCAGAACGCGCGCGTGGATTTCTACCAAACGACGTGAAAAGCATGCCGATGCTGCTCTTTTTAGCACCCGCACATGGATTTGTGCCAAAGCGCGTTTTAAGCATGCGCATGCATCTTTTGGTAGACGCGGACGCAGTTTTCTGCAAAACCACACGATAGGCATGCAAATGGTGCTTTTGGCAGAACGCGCGTGTGGATTTCTACCAAACGACGTGAAAAGCATGCCGATGCTGCTCTTTTTAGCACCCGCACATGGATTTGTGCCAAAACGCGTTTTAAGCATGCGCATGCATCTTTTGGTAGACGCGGACGCAGTTTTCTGCAAAACCACACGATATGCATGCAAATGGTGCTTTTGGCAGAACGCGCGCGTGGATTTCTACCAAACGACGTGAAAAGCATGCCGATGCTGCTCTTTTTAACATCCGCACATGGATTTGTGCCAAAACGCGTTTTTACCATGCACATGCATCTTTTGGTAGACGCGGACGCAGTTTTCTGCAAAACCACACGATATGCATGCAAATGGTGCTTTTGGCAGAACGCGCGTGTGGATTTCTACCAAACGACGTGAAAAGCATGCCGATGCTGCTCTTTTTAACATCCGCACATGGATTTGTGCCAAAACGCGTTTTTAGCATGCACATGCATGTTTTGGTAGACGCGGACGCAGTTTTCTGCAAAACCACACGATATGCATGCAAATGGTGCTTTTGGCAGAACGCGCGTGTGGATTTCTACCAAACGACGTGAAAAGCATGCCGATGCTGCTCTTTTTAACATCCGCACATGGATTTGTGCCAAAGCGCGTTTTAAGCATGCGCATGCATCTTTTGGTAGACGCGGACGCTGTTTTCTGCAAAACCACACGATAGGCATGCAAATGGTGCTTTTGGCAGAACGCGCGTGTGGATTTCTACCAAACGACGTGAAAAGCATGCCGATGCTGCTCTTTTTAGCACCCGCACATGGATTTGTGCCAAAACGCGTTTTAAGCATGCGCATGCATCTTTTGGTAGACGCGGACGCAGTTTTCTGCAAAACCACACGATATGCATGCAAATGGTGCTTTTGGCAGAACGCGCGCGTGGATTTCTACCAAACGACGTGAAAAGCATGCCGATGCTACTCTTTTTAACATCCGCACATGGATTTGTGCCAAAACGCGTTTTAAGCATGCGCATGCATCTTTTGGTAGACGCAGACGCAGTTTTCTGCAAAACCACACGATATGCATGCAAATGGTGCTTTTGGCAGAACGCGCGCGTGGATTTCTACCAAACGACGTGAAAAGCATGCCGATGCTGCTCTTTTTAGCACCCGCACATGGATTTGTGCCAAAGCGCGTTTTAAGCATGCGCATGCATCTTTTGGTAGACGCGGACGCAGTTTTCTGCAAAACCACACGATAGGCATGCAAATGGTGCTTTTGGCAGAACGTGCGTGTGGATTTCTACCAAACGACGTGAAAAGCATGCCGATGCTGCTCTTTTTAGCACCCGCACATGGATTTGTGCCAAAACGCGTTTTAAGCATGCGCATGCATCTTTTGGTAGACGCGGACGCAGTTTTCTGCAAAACCACACGATATGCATGCAAATGGTGCTTTTGGCAGAACGCGCGCGTGGATTTCTACCAAACGACGTGAAAAGCATGCCGATGCTGCTCTTTTTAACATCCGCACATGGATTTGTGCCAAAGCGCGTTTTAAGCATGCGCATGCATCTTTTGGTAGACGCGGACGCAGTTTTCTGCAAAACCACACGATAGGCATGCGAATGGTGCTTTTGGCAGAACGCGCGTGTGGATTTCTACCAAACGACGTGAAAAGCATGCCGATGCTGCTCTTTTTAGCACCCGCACATGGATTTGTGCCAAAACGCGTTTTAAGCATGCGCATGCATCTTTTGGTAGACGCGGACGCAGTTTTCTGCAAAACCACACGATATGCATGCAAATGGTGCTTTTGGCAGAACGCGCGCGTGGATTTCTACCAAACGACGTGAAAAGCATGCCGATGCTGCTCTTTTTAACATCCGCACATGGATTTGTGCCAAAGCGCGTTTTAAGCATGCGCATGCATCTTTTGGTAGACGCGGACGCAGTTTTCTGCAAAACCACACGATAGGCATGCAAATGGTGCTTTTGGCAGAACGCGCGTGTGGATTTCTACCAAACGACGTGAAAAGCATGCCGATGCTGCTCTTTTTAGCACCCGCACATGGATTTGTGCCAAAACGCGTTTTAAGCATGCGCATGCATCTTTTGGTAGACGCGGACGCAGTTTTCTGCAAAACCACACGATATGCATGCAAATGGTGCTTTTGGCAGAACGCGCGCGTGGATTTCTACCAAACGACGTGAAAAGCATGCCGATGCTGCTCTTTTTAACATCCGCACATGGATTTGTGCCAAAACGCGTTTTAAGCATGCGCATGCATCTTTTGGTAGACGCGGACGCAGTTTTCTGCAAAACCACACGATAGGCATGCAAATGGTGCTTTTGGCAGAACGCGCGCGTGGATTTCTACCAAACGACGTGAAAAGCATGCCGATGCTGCTCTTTTTAGCACCCGCACATGGATTTGTGCCAAAACGCGTTTTTAGCATGCACATGCATCTTTTGGTAGACGCGGACGCAGTTTTCTGCAAAACCACACGATAGGCATGCAAATGGTGCTTTTGGCAGAACGCGCGTGTGGATTTCTACCAAACGACGTGAAAAGCATGCCGATGCTGCTCTTTTTAGCACCCGCACATGGATTTGTGCCAAAACGCGTTTTAAGCATGCGCATGCATCTTTTGGTAGACGCGGACGCAGTTTTCTGCAAAACCACACGATATGCATGCAAATGGTGCTTTTGGCAGAACGCGCGCGTGGATTTCTACCAAACGACGTGAAAAGCATGCCGATGCTGCTCTTTTTAGCACCCGCACATGGATTTGTGCCAAAGCGCGTTTTAAGCATGCGCATGCATCTTTTGGTAGACGCGGACGCAGTTTTCTGCAAAACCACACGATAGGCCTGCAAATGGTGCTTTTGGCAGAACGCGCGTGTGGATTTCTACCAAACGACGTGAAAAGCATGCCGATGCTGCTCTTTTTAGCACCCGCACATGGATTTGTGCCAAAACGCGTTTTAAGCATGCGCATGCATCTTTTGGTAGACGCGGACGCAGTTTTCTGCAAAACCACACGATATGCATGCAAATGGTGCTTTTGGCAGAACGCGCGCGTGGATTTCTACCAAACGACGTGAAAAGCATGCCGATGCTGCTCTTTTTAACATCCGCACATGGATTTGTGCCAAAACGCGTTTTTAGCATGCACATGCATCTTTTGGTAGACGCGGACGCAGTTTTCTGCAAAACCACACGATATGCATGCAAATGGTGCTTTTGGCAGAACGCGCGTGTGGATTTCTACCAAACGACGTGAAAAGCATTCCGATGCTGCTCTTTTTAACATCCGCACATGGATTTGTGCCAAAACGCGTTTTTAGCATGCACATGCATCTTTTGGTAGACGCGGACGCAGTTTTCTGCAAAACCACACGATATGCATGCAAATGGTGCTTTTGGCAGAACGCGCGTGTGGATTTCTACCAAACGACGTGAAAAGCATGCCGATGCTGCTCTTTTTAACATCCGCACATGGATTTGTGCCAAAGCGCGTTTTAAGCATGCGCATGCATCTTTTGGTAGACGCGGACGCAGTTTTCTGCAAAACCACACGATAGGCATGCAAATGGTGCTTTTGGCAGAACGCGCGTGTGGATTTCTACCAAACGACGTGAAAAGCATGCCGATGCTGCTCTTTTTAGCACCCGCACATGGATTTGTGCCAAAACGCGTTTTAAGCATGCGCATGCATCTTTTGGTAGACGCGGACGCAGTTTTCTGCAAAACCACACGATATGCATGCAAATGGTGCTTTTGGCAGAACGCGCGCGTGGATTTCTACCAAACGACGTGAAAAGCATGCCGATGCTGCTCTTTTTAACATCCGCACATGGATTTGTGCCAAAACGCGTTTTAAGCATGCGCATGCATCTTTTGGTAGACGCGGACGCAGTTTTCTGCAAAACCACACGATAGGCATGCAAATGGTGCTTTTGGCAGAACGCGCGCGTGGATTTCTACCAAACGACGTGAAAAGCATGCCGATGCTGCTCTTTTTAGCACCCGCACATGGATTTGTGCCAAAACGCGTTTTTAGCATGCACATGCATCTTTTGGTAGACGCGGACGCAGTTTTCTGCAAAACCACACGATAGGCATGCAAATGGTGCTTTTGGCAGAACGCGCGTGTGGATTTCTACCAAACGACGTGAAAAGCATGCCGATGCTGCTCTTTTTAGCACCCGCACATGGATTTGTGCCAAAACGCGTTTTAAGCATGCGCATGCATCTTTTGGTAGACGCGGACGCAGTTTTCTGCAAAACCACACGATATGCATGCAAATGGTGCTTTTGGCAGAACGCGCGCGTGGATTTCTACCAAACGACGTGAAAAGCATGCCGATGCTGCTCTTTTTAGCACCCGCACATGGATTTGTGCCAAAGCGCGTTTTAAGCATGCGCATGCATCTTTTGGTAGACGCGGACGCAGTTTTCTGCAAAACCACACGATAGGCATGCAAATGGTGCTTTTGGCAGAACGCGCGTGTGGATTTCTACCAAACGACGTGAAAAGCATGCCGATGCTGCTCTTTTTAGCACCCGCACATGGATTTGTGCCAAAACGCGTTTTAAGCATGCGCATGCATCTTTTGGTAGACGCGGACGCAGTTTTCTGCAAAACCACACGATATGCATGCAAATGGTGCTTTTGGCAGAACGCGCGCGTGGATTTCTACCAAACGACGTGAAAAGCATGCCGATGCTGCTCTTTTTAGCACCCGCACATGGATTTGTGCCAAAACGCGTTTTTAGCATGCACATGCATCTTTTGGTAGACGCGGACGCAGTTTTCTGCAAAACCACACGATATGCATGCAAATGGTGCTTTTGGCAGAACGCGCGTGTGGATTTCTACCAAACGACGTGAAAAGCATGCCGATGCTGCTCTTTTAGCACCCGCACATGGATTTGTGCCAAAACGAGTTTTAAGCATGCGCATGCATCTTTTGGTAGACGCGGACGCAGTTTTCTGCAAAACCACACGATATGCATGCAAATGGTGCTTTTGGCAGAACGCGCGCGTGGATTTCTACCAAACGACGTGAAAAGCATGCCGACGCTGCTCTTTTTAACATCCGCACATGGATTTGTGCCAAAGCGCGTTTTAAGCATGCGCATGCATCTTTTGGTAGACGCGGATGCAGTTTTCTGCAAAACCACACGATATGCATGCAAATGGTGCTTTTGGCAGAACGCGCGTGTGGATTTCTACCAAACGACGTGAAAAGCATGCCGATGCTGCTCTTTTTAACATCCGCACATGGATTTGTGCCAAAGCGCGTTTTAAGCATGCGCATGCATCTTTTGGTAGACGCGGACGCAGTTTTCTGCAAAACCACACGATATGCATGCAAATGGTGCTTTTGGCAGAACGCGCGCGTGGATTTCTACCAAACGACGTGAAAAGCATGCCGATGCTGCTCTTTTTAGCACCCGCACATGGATTTGTGCCAAAGCGCGTTTTAAGCATGCGCATGCATCTTTTGGTAGACGCGGACGCAGTTTTCTGCAAAACCACACGATAGGCATGCAAATGGTGCTTTTGGCAGAACGCGCGTGTGGATTTCTACCAAACGACGTGAAAAGCATGCCGAGCTGCTCTTTTTAACATCCGCACATGGATTTGTGCCAAAACGCGTTTTAAGCATGCGCATGCATCTTTTGGTAGACGCAGTTTTCTGCAAAACCACACGATAGGCATGCAAATGGTGCTTTTGGCAGAACGCGCGTGTGGATTTCTACCAAACGACGTGAAAAGCATGCCGATGCTGCTCTTTTTAGTACCCGCACATGGATTTGTGCCAAAACGCGTTTTAAGCATGCGCATGCATCTTTTGGTAGACGCGGACTCAGTTTTCTGCAAAACCACACGATAGGCATGCAAATGGTGCTTTTGGCAGAACGCGCGCGTGGATTTCTACCAAACGACGTGAAAAGCATGCCGATGCTGCTCTTTTTAGCACCCGCACATGGATTTGTGCCAAAGTGTGTTTTAAGCATGCGCATGCATCTTTTGGTAGACGCGGACGCAGTTTTCTGCAAAACCACACGATATGCATGCAAATGGTGCTTTTGGCAGAACGCGCGTGTGCATTTCTACCAAACGACGTGCAAAGCATGCCGATGCTGCTCTTTTTAGCACCCGCACATGGATTTGTGCCAAAACGCGTTTTAAGCATGAGCATGCATCTTTTGGTAGACGCGGACGCAGTTTTCTGCAAAACCACACGATATGCATGCAAATGGTGCTTTTGGCAGAACGCGCGCGTGGATTTCTACCAAACGACGTGAAAAGCATGCCGATGCTGCTCTTTTTAACATCCGCACATGGATTTGTGCCAAAGCGCGTTTTAAGCATGCGCATGCATCTTTTGGTAGACGCGGACGCAGTTTTCTGCAAAACCACACGATATGCATGCAAATGGTGCTTTTGGCAGAACGCGCGCGTGGATTTCTACCAAACGACGTGAAAAGCATGCCGATGCTGCTCTTTTTAGCACCCGCACATGGATTTGTGCCAAAACGCGTTTTAAGCATGCGCATGCATCTTTTGGTAGACGCGGACGCAGTTTTCTGCAAAACCACACGATAGGCATGCAAATGGTGCTTTTGGCAGAACGCGCGTGTGGATTTCTACCAAACGACGTGAAAAGCATGCCGATGCTGCTCTTTTTAACATCCGCACATGGATTTGTGCCAAAGCGCGTTTTAAGCATGTGCATGCATCTTTTGGTAGACGCGGACGCAGTTTTCTGCAAAACCACACGATAGGAATGCAAATGGTGCTTTTGGCAGAACGCGCGTGTGGATTTCTACCAAACGACGTGAAAAGCATGCCGATGCTGCTCTTTTTAGCACCCGCACATGGATTTGTGCCAAAACGCGTTTTTAGCATGCACATGCATCTTTTGGTAGACGCGGACGCAGTTTTCTGCAAAACCACACGATATGCATGCAAATGGTGCTTTTGGCAGAACGCGCGTGTGGATTTCTACCAAACGACGTGAAAAGCATGCCGATGCTGCTCTTTTTAGCACCCGCACATGGATTTGTGCCAAAGCGCGTTTTAAGCATGCGCATGCATCTTTTGGTAGACGCGGACGCAGTTTTCTGCAAAACCACACGATAGGCATGCAAATGGTGCTTTTGGCAGAACGCGCGTGTGGATTTCTACCAAACGACGTGAAAAGCATGCCGATGCTGCTCTTTTTAGCACCCGCACATGGATTTGTGCCAAAACGCGTTTTAAGCATGCGCATGCATCTTTTGGTAGACGCGGACGCAGTTTTCTGCAAAACCACACGATATGCATGCAAATGGTGCTTTTGGCAGAACGCGCGTGTGGATTTCTACCAAACGACGTGAAAAGCATGCCGATGCTGCTCTTTTTAGCACCCGCACATGGATTTGTGCCAAAGCGCGTTTTAAGCATGCGCATGCATCTTTTGGTAGACGCGGACGCAGTTTTCTGCAAAACCACACGATAGGCATGCAAATGGTGCTTTTGGCAGAACGCGCGTGTGGATTTCTACCAAACGACGTGAAAAGCATGCCGATGCTGCTCTTTTTAGCACCCGCACATGGATTTGTGCCAAAACGCGTTTTAAGCATGCGCATGCATCTTTTGGTAGACGCGGACGCAGTTTTCTGCAAAACCACACGATATGCATGCAAATGGTGCTTTTGGCAGAACGCGCGCGTGGATTTCTACCAAACGACGTGAAAAGCATGCCGATGCTGCTCTTTTTAACATCCGCACATGGATTTGTGCCAAAACGCGTTTTTAGCATGCACATGCATCTTTTGGTAGACGCGGACGCAGTTTTCTGCAAAACCACACGATATGCATGCAAATGGTGCTTTTGGCAGAACGCGCGCGTGGATTTCTACCAAACGACGTGAAAAGCATGCCGATGCTGCTCTTTTTAACATCCGCACATGGATTTGTGCCAAAACGCGTTTTAAGCATGCGCATGCATCTTTTGGTAGACGCAGTTTTCTGCAAAACCACACGATAGGCATGCAAATGGTGCTTTTGGCAGAACGCGCGTGTGGATTTCTACCAAACGACGTGAAAAGCATGCCGATGCTGCTCTTTTTAGTACCCGCACATGGATTTGTGCCAAAACGCGTTTTAAGCATGCGCATGCATCTTTTGGTAGACGCGGACTCAGTTTTCTGCAAAACCACACGATAGGCATGCAAATGGTGCTTTTGGCAGAACGCGCGCGTGGATTTCTACCAAACGACGTGAAAAGCATGCCGATGCTGCTCTTTTTAGCACCCGCACATGGATTTGTGCCAAAGTGCGTTTTAAGCATGCGCATGCATCTTTTGGTAGACGCGGACGCAGTTTTCTGCAAAACCACACGATATGCATGCAAATGGTGCTTTTGGCAGAACGCGCGTGTGCATTTCTACCAAACGACGTGAAAAGCATGCCGATGCTGCTCTTTTTAGCACCCGCACATGGATTTGTGCCAAAACGCGTTTTAAGCATGAGCATGCATCTTTTGGTAGACGCGGACGCAGTTTTCTGCAAAACCACACGATAGGCATGCAAATGGTGCTTTTGGCAGAACGCGCGTGTGGATTTCTACCAAACGACGTGAAAAGCATGCCGATGCTGCTCTTTTTAGCACCCGCACATGGATTTGTGCCAAAGCGCGTTTTAAGCATGCGCATGCATCTTTTGGTAGACGCGGACGCAGTTTTCTGCAAAACCACACGATAGGCATGCAAATGGTGCTTTTGGCAGAACGCGCGTGTGGATTTCTACCAAACGACGTGAAAAGCATGCCGATGCTGCTCTTTTTAGCACCCGCACATGGATTTGTGCCAAAACGCGTTTTAAGCATGCGCATGCATCTTTTGGTAGACGCGGACGCAGTTTTCTGCAAAACCACACGATATGCATGCAAATGGTGCTTTTGGCAGAACGCGCGTGTGGATTTCTACCAAACGACGTGAAAAGCATGCCGATGCTGCTCTTTTTAGCACCCGCACATGGATTTGTGCCAAAGCGCGTTTTAAGCATGCGCATGCATCTTTTGGTAGACGCGGACGCAGTTTTCTGCAAAACCACACGATAGGCATGCAAATGGTGCTTTTGGCAGAACGCGCGTGTGGATTTCTACCAAACGACGTGAAAAGCATGCCGATGCTGCTCTTTTTAGCACCCGCACATGGATTTGTGCCAAAACGCGTTTTAAGCATGCGCATGCATCTTTTGGTAGACGCGGACGCAGTTTTCTGCAAAACCACACGATATGCATGCAAATGGTGCTTTTGGCAGAACGCGCGCGTGGATTTCTACCAAACGACGTGAAAAGCATGCCGATGCTGCTCTTTTTAACATCCGCACATGGATTTGTGCCAAAACGCGTTTTTAGCATGCACATGCATCTTTTGGTAGACGCGGACGCAGTTTTCTGCAAAACCACACGATATGCATGCAAATGGTGCTTTTGGCAGAACGCGCGCGTGGATTTCTACCAAACGACGTGAAAAGCATGCCGATGCTGCTCTTTTTAACATCCGCACATGGATTTGTGCCAAAACGCGTTTTAAGCATGCGCATGCATCTTTTGGTAGACGCAGTTTTCTGCAAAACCACACGATAGGCATGCAAATGGTGCTTTTGGCAGAACGCGCGTGTGGATTTCTACCAAACGACGTGAAAAGCATGCCGATGCTGCTCTTTTTAGTACCCGCACATGGATTTGTGCCAAAACGCGTTTTAAGCATGCGCATGCATCTTTTGGTAGACGCGGACTCAGTTTTCTGCAAAACCACACGATAGGCATGCAAATGGTGCTTTTGGCAGAACGCGCGCGTGGATTTCTACCAAACGACGTGAAAAGCATGCCGATGCTGCTCTTTTTAGCACCCGCACATGGATTTGTGCCAAAGTGCGTTTTAAGCATGCGCATGCATCTTTTGGTAGACGCGGACGCAGTTTTCTGCAAAACCACACGATATGCATGCAAATGGTGCTTTTGGCAGAACGCGCGTGTGCATTTCTACCAAACGACGTGAAAAGCATGCCGATGCTGCTCTTTTTAGCACCCGCACATGGATTTGTGCCAAAACGCGTTTTAAGCATGAGCATGCATCTTTTGGTAGACGCGGACGCAGTTTTCTGCAAAACCACACGATATGCATGCAAATGGTGCTTTTGGCAGAACGCGCGCGTGGATTTCTACCAAACGACGTGAAAAGCATGCCGATGCTGCTCTTTTTAACATCCGCACATGGATTTGTGCCAAAGCGCGTTTTAAGCATGCGCATGCATCTTTTGGTAGACGCGGACGCAGTTTTCTGCAAAACCACACGATATGCATGCAAATGGTGCTTTTGGCAGAACGCGCGCGTGGATTTCTACCAAACGACGTGAAAAGCATGCCGATGCTGCTCTTTTTAGCACCCGCACATGGATTTGTGCCAAAACGCGTTTTAAGCATGCGCATGCATCTTTTGGTAGACGCGGACGCAGTTTTCTGCAAAACCACACGATAGGCATGCAAATGGTGCTTTTGGCAGAACGCGCGTGTGGATTTCTACCAAACGACGTGAAAAGCATGCCGATGCTGCTCTTTTTAACATCCGCACATGGATTTGTGCCAAAGCGCGTTTTAAGCATGTGCATGCATCTTTTGGTAGACGCGGACGCAGTTTTCTGCAAAACCACACGATAGGAATGCAAATGGTGCTTTTGGCAGAACGCGCGTGTGGATTTCTACCAAACGACGTGAAAAGCATGCCGATGCTGCTCTTTTTAGCACCCGCACATGGATTTGTGCCAAAACGCGTTTTTAGCATGCACATGCATCTTTTGGTAGACGCGGACGCAGTTTTCTGCAAAACCACACGATATGCATGCAAATGGTGCTTTTGGCAGAACGCGCGTGTGGATTTCTACCAAACGACGTGAAAAGCATGCCGATGCTGCTCTTTTTAGCACCCGCACATGGATTTGTGCCAAAGCGCGTTTTAAGCATGCGCATGCATCTTTTGGTAGACGCGGACGCAGTTTTCTGCAAAACCACACGATAGGCATGCAAATGGTGCTTTTGGCAGAACGCGCGTGTGGATTTCTACCAAACGACGTGAAAAGCATGCCGATGCTGCTCTTTTTAGCACCCGCACATGGATTTGTGCCAAAACGCGTTTTAAGCATGCGCATGCATCTTTTGGTAGACGCGGACGCAGTTTTCTGCAAAACCACACGATATGCATGCAAATGGTGCTTTTGGCAGAACGCGCGCGTGGATTTCTACCAAACGACGTGAAAAGCATGCCGATGCTGCTCTTTTTAACATCCGCACATGGATTTGTGCCAAAACGCGTTTTTAGCATGCACATGCATCTTTTGGTAGACGCGGACGCAGTTTTCTGCAAAACCACACGATATGCATGCAAATGGTGCTTTTGGCAGAACGCGCGTGTGGATTTCTACCAAACGACGTGAAAAGCATGCCGATGCTGCTCTTTTTAACATCCGCACATGGATTTGTGCCAAAACGCGTTTTTAGCATGCACATGCATCTTTTGGTAGACGCGGACGCAGTTTTCTGCAAAACCACACGATATGCATGCAAATGGTGCTTTTGGCAGAACGCGCGTGTGGATTTCTACCAAACGACGTGAAAAGCATGCCGATGCTGCTCTTTTAAACATCCGCACATGGATTTGTGCCAAAACGCGTTTTTAGCATGCACATGCATCTTTTGGTAGACGCGGACGCAGTTTTCTGCAAAACCACACGATATGCATGCAAATGGTGCTTTTGGCAGAACGCGCGTGTGGATTTCTACCAAACGACGTGAAAAGCATGCCGATGCTGCTCTTTTTAACATCCGCACATGGATTTGTGCCAAAACGCGTTTTTAGCATGCACATGCATCTTTTGGTAGACGCGGACGCAGTTTTCTGCAAAACCACACGATATGCATGCAAATGGTGCTTTTGGCAGAACGCGCGTGTGGATTTCTACCAAACGACGTGAAAAGCATGCCGATGCTGCTCTTTTTAACATCCGCACATGGATTTGTGCCAAAGCGCGTTTTAAGCATGCGCATGCATCTTTTGGTAGACGCGGACGCAGTTTTCTGCAAAACCACACGATAGGCATGCAAATGGTGCTTTTGGCAGAACGCGCGTGTGGATTTCTACCAAACGACGTGAAAAGCATGCCGATGCTGCTCTTTTTAGCACCCGCACATGGATTTGTGCCAAAACGCGTTTTAAGCATGCGCATGCATCTTTTGGTAGACGCGGACGCAGTTTTCTGCAAAACCACACGATATGCATGCAAATGGTGCTTTTGGCAGAACGCGCGCGTGGATTTCTACCAAACGACGTGAAAAGCATGCCGATGCTGCTCTTTTTAGCACCCGCACATGGATTTGTGCCAAAACGCGTTTTAAGCATGCGCATGCATCTTTTGGTAGACGCGGACGCAGTTTTCTGCAAAACCACACGATATGCATGCAAATGGTGCTTTTGGCAGAACGCGCGCGTGGATTTCTACCAAACGACGTGAAAAGCATGCCGATGCTGCTCTTTTTAACATCCGCACATGGATTTGTGCCAAAGCGCGTTTTAAGCATGCGCATGCATCTTTTGGTAGACGCGGACGCAGTTTTCTGCAAAACCACACGATAGGCATGCAAATGGTGCTTTTGGCAGAACGCGCGTGTGGATTTCTACCAAACGACGTGAAAAGCATGCCGATGCTGCTCTTTTTAGCACCCGCACATGGATTTGTGCCAAAACGCGTTTTAAGCATGCGCATGCATCTTTTGGTAGACGCGGACGCAGTTTTCTGCAAAACCACACGATATGCATGCAAATGGTGCTTTTGGCAGAACGCGCGCGTGGATTTCTACCAAACGACGTGAAAAGCATGCCGATGCTGCTCTTTTTAACATCCGCACATGGATTTGTGCCAAAACGCGTTTTAAGCATGCGCATGCATCTTTTGGTAGACGCGGACGCAGTTTTCTGCAAAACCACACGATAGGCATGCAAATGGTGCTTTTGGCAGAACGCGCGCGTGGATTTCTACCAAACGACGTGAAAAGCATGCCGATGCTGCTCTTTTTAGCACCCGCACATGGATTTGTGCCAAAACGCGTTTTTAGCATGCACATGCATCTTTTGGTAGACGCGGACGCAGTTTTCTGCAAAACCACACGATATGCATGAAAATGGTGCTTTTGGCAGAACGCGCGTGTGGATTTCTACCAAACGACGTGAAAAGCATGCCGATGCTGCTCTTTTTAACATCCGCACATGGATTTGTGCCAAAACGCGTTTTTAGCATGCACATGCATCTTTTGGTAGACGCGGACGCAGTTTTCTGCAAAACCACACGATATGCATGCAAATGGTGCTTTTGGCAGAACGCGCGTGTGGATTTCTACCAAACGACGTGAAAAGCATGCCGATGCTGCTCTTTTTAACATCCGCACATGGATTTGTGCCAAAGCGCGTTTTAAGCATGCGCATGCATCTTTTGGTAGACGCGGACGCAGTTTTCTGCAAAACCACACGATAGGCATGCAAATGGTGCTTTTGGCAGAACGCGCGTGTGGATTTCTACCAAACGACGTGAAAAGCATGCCGATGCTGCTCTTTTTAGCACCCGCACATGGATTTGTGCCAAAACGCGTTTTTAGCATGCACATGCATCTTTTGGTAGACGCGGACGCAGTTTTCTGCAAAACCACACGATATGCATGCAAATGGTGCTTTTGGCAGAACGCGCGTGTGGATTTCTACCAAACGACGTGAAAAGCATGCCGATGCTGCTCTTTTTAACATCCGCACATGGATTTGTGCCAAAACGCGTTTTTAGCATGCACATGCATCTTTTGGTAGACGCGGACGCAGTTTTCTGCAAAACCACACGATATGCATGCAAATGGTGCTTTTGGCAGAACGCGCGTGTGGATTTCTACCAAACGACGTGAAAAGCATGCCGATGCTGCTCTTTTTAACATCCGCACATGGATTTGTGCCAAAACGCGTTTTTAACATGCACATGCATCTTTTGGTAGACGCGGACGCAGTTTTCTGCAAAACCACACGATATGCATGCAAATGGTGCTTTTGGCAGAACGCGCGTGTGGATTTCTACCAAACGACGTGAAAAGCATGCCGATGCTGCTCTTTTTAACATCCGCACATGGATTTGTGCCAAAACGCGTTTTTAGCATGCGCATGCATCTTTTGGTAGACGCGGACGCAGTTTTCTGCAAAACCACACGATATGCATGCAAATGGTGCTTTTGGCAGAACGCGCGTGTGGATTTCTACCAAACGACGTGAAAAGCATGCCGATGCTGCTCTTTTTAACATCCGCACATGGATTTGTGCCAAAGCGCGTTTTAAGCATGCGCATGCATCTTTTGGTAGACGCGGACGCAGTTTTCTGCAAAACCACACGATAGGCATGCAAATGGTGCTTTTGGCAGAACGCGCGTGTGGATTTCTACCAAACGACGTGAAAAGCATGCCGATGCTGCTCTTTTTAGCACCCGCACATGGATTTGTGCCAAAACGCGTTTTAAGCATGCGCATGCATCTTTTGGTAGACGCGGACGCAGTTTTCTGCAAAACCACACGATATGCATGCAAATGGTGCTTTTGGCAGAACGCGCACGTGGATTTCTACCAAACGACGTGAAAAGCATGCCGATGCTGCTCTTTTTAACATCCGAACATGGATTTGTGCCAAAGCGCGTTTTAAGCATGCGCATGCATCTTTTGGTAGACGCGGACGCAGTTTTCTGCAAAACCACACGATAGGCATGCAAATGGTGCTTTTTGCAGAACGCGCGTGTGGATTTCTACCAAACGACGTGAAAAGCATGCCGATGCTGCTCTTTTTAGCACCCGTACATGGATTTGTGCCAAAACGCGTTTTAAGCATGCGCATGCATCTTTTGGTAGACGCGGACGCAGTTTTCTGCAAAACCACACGATATGCATGCAAATGGTGCTTTTGGCAGAACGCGCGCGTGGATTTCTACCAAACGACGTGAAAAGCATGCCGATGCTGCTCTTTTTAACATCCGCACATGGATTTGTGCCAAAACGCGTTTTAAGCATGCGCATGCATCTTTTGGTAGACGCGGACGCAGTTTTCTGCAAAACCACACGATAGGCATGCAAATGGTGCTTTTGGCAGAACGCGCGCATGGATTTCTACCAAACGACGTGAAAAGCATGCCGATGCTGCTCTTTTTAGCACCCGCACATGGATTTGTGCCAAAACGCGTTTTTAGCATGCACATGCATCTTTTGGTAGACGCGGACGCAGTTTTCTGCAAAACCACACGATATGCATGCAAATGGTGCTTTTGGCAGAACGCGCGTGTGGATTTCTACCAAACGACGTGAAAAGCATGCCGACGCTGCTCTTTTTAACATCCGCCCATGGATTTGTGCCAAAACGCGTTTTTAGCATGCACATGCATCTTTTGGTAGACGCGGACGCAGTTTTCTGCGAAACCACACGATATGCATGCAAATGGTGCTTTTGGCAGAACGCGCGTGTGGATTTCTATCAAACGACGTGAAAAGCATGCCGATGCTGCTCTTTTTAACATCCGCACATGGATTTGTGCCAAAGCGCGTTTTAAGCATGCGTATGCATCTTTTGGTAGACGCGGACGCAGTTTTCTGCAAAACCACACGATAGGCATGCAAATGGTGCTTTTGGCAGAACGCGCGTGTGGATTTCTACCAAACGACGTGAAAAGCATGCCGATGCTGCTCTTTTTAGCACCCGCACATGGATTTGTGCCAAAACGCGTTTTTAGCATGCACATGCATCTTTTGGTAGACGCGGACGCAGTTTTCTGCAAAACCACACGATATGCATGCAAATGGTGCTTTTGGCAGAACGCGCGTGTGGATTTCTACCAAACGACGTGAAAAGCATGCCGATGCTGCTCTTTTTAACATCCGCACATGGATTTGTGCCAAAACGCGTTTTTAGCATGCACATGCATCTTTTGGTAGACGCGGACGCAGTTTTCTGCAAAACCACACGATATGCATGCAAATGGTGCTTTTGGCAGAACGCGCGTGTGGATTTCTACCAAACGACGTGAAAAGCATGCCGATGCTGCTCTTTTTAACATCCGCACATGGATTTGTGCCAAAACGCGTTTTTAGCATGCACATGCATCTTTTGGTAGACGCGGACGCAGTTTTCTGCAAAACCACACGATATGCATGCAAATGGTGCTTTTGGCAGAACGCGCGTGTGGATTTCTACCAAACGACGTGAAAAGCATGCCGATGCTGCTCTTTTTAACATCCGCACATGGATTTGTGCCAAAACGCGTTTTTAGCATGCGCATGCATCTTTTGGTAGACGCGGACGCAGTTTTCTGCAAAACCACACGATATGCATGCAAATGGTGCTTTTGGCAGAACGCGCGTGTGGATTTCTACCAAACGACGTGAAAAGCATGCCGATGCTGCTCTTTTTAACATCCGCACATGGATTTGTGCCAAAGCGCGTTTTAAGCATGCGCATGCATCTTTTGGTAGACGCGGACGCAGTTTTCTGCAAAACCACACGATATGCATGCAAATGGTGCTTTTGGCAGAACGCGCGTGTGGATTTCTACCAAACGACGTGAAAAGCATGCCGATGCTGCTCTTTTTAACATCCGCACATGGATTTGTGCCAAAGCGCGTTTTAAGCATGCGCATGCATCTTTTGGTAGACGCGGACGCAGTTTTCTGCAAAACCACACGATAGGCATGCAAATGGTGCTTTTGGCAGAACGCGCGTGTGGATTTCTACCAAACGACGTGAAAAGCATGCCGATGCTGCTCTTTTTAGCACCCGCACATGGATTTGTGCCAAAACGCGTTTTTAGCATGCACATGCATCTTTTGGTAGACGCGGACGCAGTTTTCTGCAAAACCACACGATATGCATGCAAATGGTGCTTTTGGCAGAACGCGCGTGTGGATTTCTACCAAACGACGTGAAAAGCATGCCGATGCTGCTCTTTTTAACATCCTGCACATGGATTTGTGCCAAAACGCGTTTTTAGCATGCACATGCATCTTTTGGTAGACGCGGACGCAGTTTTCTGCAAAACCACACGATATGCATGCAAATGGTGCTTTTGGCAGAACGCGCGTGTGGATTTCTACCAAACGACGTGAAAAGCATGCCGATGCTGCTCTTTTTAACATCCGCACATGGATTTGTGCCAAAACGCGTTTTTAGCATGCACATGCATCTTTTGGTAGACGCGGACGCAGTTTTCTGCAAAACCACACGATATGCATGCAAATGGTGCTTTTGGCAGAACGCGCGTGTGGATTTCTACCAAACGACGTGAAAAGCATGCCGATGCTGCTCTTTTTAACATCCGCACATGGATTTGTGCCAAAACGCGTTTTTAGCATGCGCATGCATCTTTTGGTAGACGCGGACGCAGTTTTCTGCAAAACCACACGATAGGCATGCAAATGGTGCTTTTGGCAGAACGCGCGTGTGGATTTCTACCAAACGACGTGAAAAGCATGCCGATGCTGCTCTTTTT
Source organism: Dermacentor variabilis (assembly GCF_050947875.1). NCBI lineage: Eukaryota > Metazoa > Arthropoda > Arachnida > Ixodida > Ixodidae > Dermacentor > Dermacentor variabilis. Next base: position 35,844 of record NW_027460408.1, on the reverse strand, counting down.
AGCACCCGCACATGGATTTGTGCCAAAACGCGTTTTAAGCATGCGCATGCATCTTTTGGTAGACGCGGACGCAGTTTTCTGCAAAACCACACGATATGCATGCAAATGGTGCTTTTGGCAGAACGCGCGCGTGGATTTCTACCAAACGACGTGAAAAGCATGCCGATGCTGCTCTTTTTAACATCCGAACATGGATTTGTGCCAAAGCGCGTTTTAAGCATGCGCATGCATCTTTTGGTAGACGCGGACGCAGTTTTCTGCAAAACCACACGATAGGCATGCAAATGGTGCTTTTGGCAGAACGCGCGTGTGGATTTCTACCAAACGACGTGAAAAGCATGCCGATGCTGCTCTTTTTAGCACCCGCACATGGATTTGTGCCAAAACGCGTTTTAAGCATGCGCATGCATCTTTTGGTAGACGCGGACTCAGTTTTCTGCAAAACCACACGATAGGCATGCAAATGGTGCTTTTGGCAGAACGCGCGCGTGGATTTCTACCAAACGACGTGAAAAGCATGCCGATGCTGCTCTTTTTAGCACCCGCACATGGATTTGTGCCAAAGTGCGTTTTAAGCATGCGCATGCATCTTTTGGTAGACGCGGACGCAGTTTTCTGCAAAACCACACGATATGCATGCAAATGGTGCTTTTGGCAGAACGCGCGTGTGCATTTCTACCAAACGACGTGAAAAGCATGCCGATGCTGCTCTTTTTAGCACCCGCACATGGATTTGTGCCAAAACGCGTTTTAAGCATGAGCATGCATCTTTTGGTAGACGCGGACGCAGTTTTCTGCAAAACCACACGATATGCATGCAAATGGTGCTTTTGGCAGAACGCGCGCGTGGATTTCTACCAAACGACGTGAAAAGCATGCCGATGCTGCTCTTTTTAACATCCGCACATGGATTTGTGCCAAAGCGCGTTTTAAGCATGCGCATGCATCTTTTGGTAGACGCGGACGCAGTTTTCTGCAAAACCACACGATAGGCATGCAAATGGTGCTTTTGGCAGAACGCGCGTGTGGATTTCTACCAAACGACGTGAAAAGCATGCCGATGCTGCTCTTTTTAGCACCCGCACATGGATTTGTGCCAAAACGCGTTTTAAGCATGCGCATGCATCTTTTGGTAGACGCGGACGCAGTTTTCTGCAAAACCACACGATATGCATGCAAATGGTGCTTTTGGCAGAACGCGCGCGTGGATTTCTACCAAACGACGTGAAAAGCATGCCGATGCTGCTCTTTTTAGCACCCGCACATGGATTTGTGCCAAAACGCGTTTTAAGCATGCGCATGCATCTTTTGGTAGACGCGGACGCAGTTTTCTGCAAAACCACACGATATGCATGCAAATGGTGCTTTTGGCAGAACGCGCGCGTGGATTTCTACCAAACGACGTGAAAAGCATGCCGATGCTGCTCTTTTTAACATCCGCACATGGATTTGTGCCAAAGCGCGTTTTAAGCATGCGCATGCATCTTTTGGTAGACGCGGACGCAGTTTTCTGCAAAACCACACGATAGGCATGCAAATGGTGCTTTTGCAGAACGCGCGTGTGGATTTCTACCAAACGACGTGAAAAGCATGCCGATGCTGCTCTTTTTAGCACCCGCACATGGATTTGTGCCAAAACGCGTTTTAAGCATGCGCATGCATCTTTTGGTAGACGCGGACGCAGTTTTCTGCAAAACCACACGATATGCATGCAAATGGTGCTTTTGGCAGAACGCGCGCGTGGATTTCTACCAAACGACGTGAAAAGCATGCCGATGCTGCTCTTTTTAACATCCGCACATGGATTTGTGCCAAAACGCGTTTTAAGCATGCGCATGCATCTTTTGGTAGACGCGGACGCAGTTTTCTGAAAAACCACACGATAGGCATGCAAATGGTGCTTTTGGCAGAACGCGCGCGTGGATTTCTACCAAACGACGTGAAAAGCATGCCGATGCTGCTCTTTTTAGCACCCGCACATGGATTTGTGCCAAAACGCGTTTTTAGCATGCACATGCATCTTTTGGTAGACGCGGACGCAGTTTTCTGCAAAACCACACGATATGCATGCAAATGGTGCTTTTGGCAGAACGCGTGTGGATTTCTACCAAACGACGTGAAAAGCATGCCGATGCTGCTCTTTTTAGCACCCGCACATGGATTTGTGCCAAAACGCGTTTTAAGCATGCGCATGCATCTTTTGGTAGACGCGGACGCAGTTTTCTGCAAAACCACACGATATGCATGCAAATGGTGCTTTTGGCAGAACGCGCGTGTGGATTTCTACCAAACGACGTGAAAAGCATGCCGATGCTGCTCTTTTTAGCACCCGCACATGGATTTGTGCCAAAGCGCGTTTTAAGCATGCGCATGCATCTTTTGGTAGACGCGGACGCAGTTTTCTGCAAAACCACACGATAGGCATGCAAATGGTGCTTTTGGCAGAACGCGCGTGTGGATTTCTACCAAACGACGTGAAAAGCATGCCGATGCTGCTCTTTTTAGCACCCGCACATGGATTTGTGCCAAAACGCGTTTTAAGCATGCGCATGCATCTTTTGGTAGACGCGGACGCAGTTTTCTGCAAAACCACACGATATGCATGCAAATGGTGCTTTTGGCAGAACGCGCTCGTGGATTTCTACCAAACGACGTGAAAAGCATGCCGATGCTGCTCTTTTTAACATCCGCACATGGATTTGTGCCAAAACGCGTTTTTAGCATGCACATGCATCTTTTGGTAGACGCGGACGCAGTTTTCTGCAAAACCACACGATATGCATGCAAATGGTGCTTTTGGCAGAACGCGCGCGTGGATTTCTACCAAACGACGTGAAAAGCATGCCGATGCTGCTCTTTTTAACATCCGCACATGGATTTGTGCCAAAACGCGTTTTAAGCATGCGCATGCATCTTTTGGTAGACGCAGTTTTCTGCAAAACCACACGATAGGCATGCAAATGGTGCTTTTGGCAGAACGCGCGTGTGGATTTCTACCAAACGACGTGAAAAGCATGCCGATGCTGCTCTTTTTAGTACCCGCACATGGATTTGTGCCAAAACGCGTTTTAAGCATGCGCATGCATCTTTTGGTAGACGCGGACTCAGTTTTCTGCAAAACCACACGATAGGCATGCAAATGGTGCTTTTGGCAGAACGCGCGCGTGGATTTCTACCAAACGACGTGAAAAGCATGCCGATGCTGCTCTTTTTAGCACCCGCACATGGATTTGTGCCAAAGTGCGTTTTAAGCATGCGCATGCATCTTTTGGTAGACGCGGACGCAGTTTTCTGCAAAACCACACGATATGCATGCAAATGGTGCTTTTGGCAGAACGCGCGTGTGCATTTCTACCAAACGACGTGAAAAGCATGCCGATGCTGCTCTTTTTAGCACCCGCACATGGATTTGTGCCAAAACGCGTTTTAAGCATGAGCATGCATCTTTTGGTAGACGCGGACGCAGTTTTCTGCAAAACCACACGATATGCATGCAAATGGTGCTTTTGGCAGAACGCGCGCGTGGATTTCTACCAAACGACGTGAAAAGCATGCCGATGCTGCTCTTTTTAACATCCGCACATGGATTTGTGCCAAAGCGCGTTTTAAGCATGCGCATGCATCTTTTGGTAGACGCGGACGCAGTTTTCTGCAAAACCACACGATATGCATGCAAATGGTGCTTTTGGCAGAACGCGCGCGTGGATTTCTACCAAACGACGTGAAAAGCATGCCGATGCTGCTCTTTTTAGCACCCGCACATGGATTTGTGCCAAAACGCGTTTTAAGCATGCGCATGCATCTTTTGGTAGACGCGGACGCAGTTTTCTGCAAAACCACACGATAGGCATGCAAATGGTGCTTTTGGCAGAACGCGCGTGTGGATTTCTACCAAACGACGTGAAAAGCATGCCGATGCTGCTCTTTTTAACATCCGCACATGGATTTGTGCCAAAGCGCGTTTTAAGCATGTGCATGCATCTTTTGGTAGACGCGGACGCAGTTTTCTGCAAAACCACACGATAGGAATGCAAATGGTGCTTTTGGCAGAACGCGCGTGTGGATTTCTACCAAACGACGTGAAAAGCATGCCGATGCTGCTCTTTTTAGCACCCGCACATGGATTTGTGCCAAAACGCGTTTTTAGCATGCACATGCATCTTTTGGTAGACGCGGACGCAGTTTTCTGCAAAACCACACGATATGCATGCAAATGGTGCTTTTGGCAGAACGCGCGTGTGGATTTCTACCAAACGACGTGAAAAGCATGCCGATGCTGCTCTTTTTAGCACCCGCACATGGATTTGTGCCAAAGCGCGTTTTAAGCATGCGCATGCATCTTTTGGTAGACGCGGACGCAGTTTTCTGCAAAACCACACGATAGGCATGCAAATGGTGCTTTTGGCAGAACGCGCGTGTGGATTTCTACCAAACGACGTGAAAAGCATGCCGATGCTGCTCTTTTTAGCACCCGCACATGGATTTGTGCCAAAACGCGTTTTAAGCATGCGCATGCATCTTTTGGTAGACGCGGACGCAGTTTTCTGCAAAACCACACGATATGCATGCAAATGGTGCTTTTGGCAGAACGCGCGCGTGGATTTCTACCAAACGACGTGAAAAGCATGCCGATGCTGCTCTTTTTAACATCCGCACATGGATTTGTGCCAAAACGCGTTTTTAGCATGCACATGCATCTTTTGGTAGACGCGGACGCAGTTTTCTGCAAAACCACACGTTATGCATGCAAATGGTGCTTTTGGCAGAACGCGCGTGTGGATTTCTACCAAACGACGTGAAAAGCATGCCGATGCTGCTCTTTTTAACATCCGCACATGGATTTGTGCCAAAACGCGTTTTTAGCATGCACATGCATCTTTTGGTAGACGCGGACGCAGTTTTCTGCAAAACCACACGATATGCATGCAAATGGTGCTTTTGGCAGAACGCGCGTGTGGATTTCTACCAAACGACGTGAAAAGCATGCCGATGCTGCTCTTTTTAACATCCGCACATGGATTTGTGCCAAAACGCGTTTTTAGCATGCACATGCATCTTTTGGTAGACGCGGACGCAGTTTTCTGCAAAACCACACGATATGCATGCAAATGGTGCTTTTGGCAGAACGCGCGTGTGGATTTCTACCAAACGACGTGAAAAGCATGCCGATGCTGCTCTTTTTAACATCCGCACATGGATTTGTGCCAAAACGCGTTTTTAGCATGCACATGCATCTTTTGGTAGACGCGGACGCAGTTTTCTGCAAAACCACACGATATGCATGCAAATGGTGCTTTTGGCAGAACGCGCGTGTGGATTTCTACCAAACGACGTGAAAAGCATGCCGATGCTGCTCTTTTTAACATCCGCACATGGATTTGTGCCAAAACGCGTTTTTAGCATGCGCATGCATCTTTTGGTAGACGCGGACGCAGTTTTCTGCAAAACCACACGATATGCATGCAAATGGTGCTTTTGGCAGAACGCGCGTGTGGATTTCTACCAAACGACGTGAAAAGCATGCCGATGCTGCTCTTTTTAACATCCGCACATGGATTTGTGCCAAAGCGCGTTTTAAGCATGCGCATGCATCTTTTGGTAGACGCGGACGCAGTTTTCTGCAAAACCACACGATAGGCATGCAAATGGTGCTTTTGGCAGAACGCGCGTGTGGATTTCTACCAAACGACGTGAAAAGCATGCCGATGCTGCTCTTTTTAGCACCCGCACATGGATTTGTGCCAAAACGCGTTTTAAGCATGCGCATGCATCTTTTGGTAGACGCGGACGCAGTTTTCTGCAAAACCACACGATATGCATGCAAATGGTGCTTTTGGCAGAACGCGCGCGTGGATTTCTACCAAACGACGTGAAAAGCATGCCGATGCTGCTCTTTTTAACATCCGAACATGGATTTGTGCCAAAGCGCGTTTTAAGCATGCGCATGCATCTTTTGGTAGACGCGGACGCAGTTTTCTGCAAAACCACACGATAGGCATGCAAATGGTGCTTTTTGCAGAACGCGCGTGTGGATTTCTACCAAACGACGTGAAAAGCATGCCGATGCTGCTCTTTTTAGCACCCGCACATGGATTTGTGCCAAAACGCGTTTTAAGCATGCGCATGCATCTTTTGGTAGACGCGGACGCAGTTTTCTGCAAAACCACACGATATGCATGCAAATGGTGCTTTTGGCAGAACGCGCGCGTGGATTTCTACCAAACGACGTGAAAAGCATGCCGATGCTGCTCTTTTTAACATCCGCACATGGATTTGTGCCAAAGCGCGTTTTAAGCATGCGCATGCATCTTTTGGTAGACGCGGACGCAGTTTTCTGCAAAACCACACGATAGGCATGCAAATGGTGCTTTTGGCAGAACGCGCGTGTGGATTTCTACCAAACGACGTGAAAAGCATGCCGATGCTGCTCTTTTTAGCACCCGCACATGGATTTGTGCCAAAACGCGTTTTAAGCATGCGCATGCATCTTTTGGTAGACGCGGACGCAGTTTTCTGCAAAACCACACGATATGCATGAAAATGGTGCTTTTGGCAGAACGCGCGTGTGGATTTCTACCAAACGACGTGAAAAGCATGCCGATGCTGCTCTTTTTAGCACCCGCACATGGATTTGTGCCAAAACGCGTTTTAAGCATGCGCATGCATCTTTTGGTAGACGCGGACGCAGTTTTCTGCAAAACCACACGATATGCATGCAAATGGTGCTTTTGGCAGAACGCGCGCGTGGATTTCTACCAAACGACGTGAAAAGCATGCCGATGCTGCTCTTTTTAACATCCGAACATGGATTTGTGCCAAAGCGCGTTTTAAGCATGCGCATGCATCTTTTGGTAGACGCGGACGCAGTTTTCTGCAAAACCACACGATAGGCATGCAAATGGTGCTTTTGGCAGAACGCGCGTGTGGATTTCTACCAAACGACGTGAAAAGCATGCCGATGCTGCTCTTTTTAGCACCCGCACATGGATTTGTGCCAAAACGCGTTTTAAGCATGCGCATGCATCTTTTGGTAGACGCGGACTCAGTTTTCTGCAAAACCACACGATAGGCATGCAAATGGTGCTTTTGGCAGAACGCGCGCGTGGATTTCTACCAAACGACGTGAAAAGCATGCCGATGCTGCTCTTTTTAGCACCCGCACATGGATTTGTGCCAAAACGCGTTTTAAGCATGCGCATGCATCTTTTGGTAGACGCGGACGCAGTTTTCTGCAAAACCACACGATATGCATGCAAATGGTGCTTTTGGCAGAACGCGCGTGTGCATTTCTACCAAACGACGTGAAATGCATGCCGATGCTGCTCTTTTTAGCACCCGCACATGGATTTGTGCCAAAACGCGTTTTAAGCATGAGCATGCATCTTTTGGTAGACGCGGACGCAGTTTTCTGCAAAACCACACGATATGCATGCAAATGGTGCTTTTGGCAGAACGCGCGCGTGGATTTCTACCAAACGACGTGAAAAGCATGCCGATGCTGCTCTTTTTAGCACCCGCACATGGATTTGTGCCAAAACGCGTTTTAAGCATGCGCATGCATCTTTTGGTAGACGCGGACGCAGTTTTCTGCAAAACCACACGATATGCATGCAAATGGTGCTTTTGGCAGAACGCGCGCGTGGATTTCTACCAAACGACGTGAAAAGCATGCCGATGCTGCTCTTTTTAACATCCGCACATGGATTTGTGCCAAAACGCGTTTTTAGCATGCACATGCATCTTTTGGTAGACGCGGACGCAGTTTTCTGCAAAACCACACGATATGCATGCAAATGGTGCTTTTGGCAGAACGCGCGCGTGGATTTCTACCAAACGACGTGAAAAGCATGCCGATGCTGCTCTTTTTAACATCCGCACATGGATTTGTGCCAAAACGCGTTTTAAGCATGCGCATGCATCTTTTGGTAGACGCAGTTTTCTGCAAAACCACACGATAGGCATGCAAATGGTGCTTTTGGCAGAACGCGCGTGTGGATTTCTACCAAACGACGTGAAAAGCATGCCGATGCTGCTCTTTTTAGTACCCGCACATGGATTTGTGCCAAAACGCGTTTTAAGCATGCGCATGCATCTTTTGGTAGACGCGGACTCAGTTTTCTGCAAAACCACACGATAGGCATGCAAATGGTGCTTTTGGCAGAACGCGCGCGTGGATTTCTACCAAACGACGTGAAAAGCATGCCGATGCTGCTCTTTTTAGCACCCGCACATGGATTTGTGCCAAAGTGCGTTTTAAGCATGCGCATGCATCTTTTGGTAGACGCGGACGCAGTTTTCTGCAAAACCACACGATATGCATGCAAATGGTGCTTTTGGCAGAACGCGCGTGTGCATTTCTACCAAACGACGTGCAAAGCATGCCGATGCTGCTCTTTTTAGCACCCGCACATGGATTTGTGCCAAAACGCGTTTTAAGCATGAGCATGCATCTTTTGGTAGACGCGGACGCAGTTTTCTGCAAAACCACACGATATGCATGCAAATGGTGCTTTTGGCAGAACGCGCGCGTGGATTTCTACCAAACGACGTGAAAAGCATGCCGATGCTGCTCTTTTTAACATCCGAACATGGATTTGTGCCAAAGCGCGTTTTAAGCATGCGCATGCATCTTTTGGTAGACGCGGACGCAGTTTTCTGCAAAACCACACGATAGGCATGCAAATGGTGCTTTTTGCAGAACGCGCGTGTGGATTTCTACCAAACGACGTGAAAAGCATGCCGATGCTGCTCTTTTTAGCACCCGCACATGGATTTGTGCCAAAACGCGTTTTAAGCATGCGCATGCATCTTTTGGTAGACGCGGACGCAGTTTTCTGCAAAACCACACGATATGCATGCAAATGGTGCTTTTGGCAGAACGCGCGCGTGGATTTCTACCAAACGACGTGAAAAGCATGCCGATGCTGCTCTTTTTAACATCCGCACATGGATTTGTGCCAAAGCGCGTTTTAAGCATGCGCATGCATCTTTTGGTAGACGCGGACGCAGTTTTCTGCAAAACCACACGATAGGCATGCAAATGGTGCTTTTTGCAGAACGCGCGTGTGGATTTCTACCAAACGACGTGAAAAGCATGCCGATGCTGCTCTTTTTAGCACCCGCACATGGATTTGTGCCAAAACGCGTTTTAAGCATGCGCATGCATCTTTTGGTAGACGCGGACGCAGTTTTCTGCAAAACCACACGATATGCATGCAAATGGTGCTTTTGGCAGAACGCGCGCGTGGATTTCTACCAAACGACGTGAAAAGCATGCCGATGCTGCTCTTTTTAACATCCGCACATGGATTTGTGCCAAAGCGCGTTTTAAGCATGCGCATGCATCTTTTGGTAGACGCGGACGCAGTTTTCTGCAAAACCACACGATAGGCATGCAAATGGTGCTTTTGGCAGAACGCGCGTGTGGATTTCTACCAAACGACGTGAAAAGCATGCCGATGCTGCTCTTTTTAGCACCCGCACATGGATTTGTGCCAAAACGCGTTTTAAGCATGCGCATGCATCTTTTGGTAGACGCGGACGCAGTTTTCTGCAAAACCACACGATATGCATGAAAATGGTGCTTTTGGCAGAACGCGCGTGTGGATTTCTACCAAACGACGTGAAAAGCATGCCGATGCTGCTCTTTTTAGCACCCGCACATGGATTTGTGCCAAAACGCGTTTTAAGCATGCGCATGCATCTTTTGGTAGACGCGGACGCAGTTTTCTGCAAAACCACACGATATGCATGCAAATGGTGCTTTTGGCAGAACGCGCGCGTGGATTTCTACCAAACGACGTGAAAAGCATGCCGATGCTGCTCTTTTTAACATCCGAACATGGATTTGTGCCAAAGCGCGTTTTAAGCATGCGCATGCATCTTTTGGTAGACGCGGACGCAGTTTTCTGCAAAACCACACGATAGGCATGCAAATGGTGCTTTTGGCAGAACGCGCGTGTGGATTTCTACCAAACGACGTGAAAAGCATGCCGATGCTGCTCTTTTTAGCACCCGCACATGGATTTGTGCCAAAACGCGTTTTAAGCATGCGCATGCATCTTTTGGTAGACGCGGACTCAGTTTTCTGCAAAACCACACGATAGGCATGCAAATGGTGCTTTTGGCAGAACGCGCGCGTGGATTTCTACCAAACGACGTGAAAAGCATGCCGATGCTGCTCTTTTTAGCACCCGCACATGGATTTGTGCCAAAGTGCGTTTTAAGCATGCGCATGCATCTTTTGGTAGACGCGGACGCAGTTTTCTGCAAAACCACACGATATGCATGCAAATGGTGCTTTTGGCAGAACGCGCGCGTGGATTTCTACCAAACGACGTGAAAAGCATGCCGATGCTGCTCTTTTTAACATCCGCACATGGATTTGTGCCAAAGCGCGTTTTAAGCATGCGCATGCATCTTTTGGTAGACGCGGACGCAGTTTTCTGCAAAACCACACGATAGGCATGCAAATGGTGCTTTTGGCAGAACGCGCGTGTGGATTTCTACCAAACGACGTGAAAAGCATGCCGATGCTGCTCTTTTTAGCACCCGCACATGGATTTGTGCCAAAACGCGTTTTAAGCATGCGCATGCATCTTTTGGTAGACGCGGACTCAGTTTTCTGCAAAACCACACGATAGGCATGCAAATGGTGCTTTTGGCAGAACGCGCGCGTGGATTTCTACCAAACGACGTGAAAAGCATGCCGATGCTGCTCTTTTTAGCACCCGCACATGCATTTGTGCAAAGTGCGTTTTAAGCATGCGCATGCATCTTTTGGTAGACGCGGACGCAGTTTTCTGCAAAACCACACGATATGCATGCAAATGGTGCTTTTGGCAGAACGCGCGTGTGGATTTCTACCAAACGACGTGAAAAGCATGCCGATGCTGCTCTTTTTAGCACCCGCACATGGATTTGTGCCAAAGCGCGTTTTAAGCATGCGCATGCATCTTTTGGTAGACGCGGACGCAGTTTTCTGCAAAACCACACGATATGCATGCAAATGGTGCTTTTGGCAGAACGCGCGTGTGGATTTCTACCAAACGACGTGAAAAGCATGCCGATGCTGCTCTTTTTAAAATCCGCACATGGATTTGTGCCAAAGCGCGTTTTAAGCATGCGCATGCATCTTTTGGTAGACGCGGACGCAGTTTTCTGCAAAACCACACGATAGGCATGCAAATGGTGCTTTTGGCAGAACGCACGTGTGGATTTCTACCAAACGACGTGAAAAGCATGCCGATGCTGCTCTTTTTAGCACCCGCACATGGATTTGTGCCAAAACGCGTTTTAAGCATGCGCATGCATCTTTTGGTAGACGCGGACGCAGTTTTCTGCAAAACCACACGATATGCATGCAAATGGTGCTTTTGGCAGAACGCGCGCGTGGATTTCTACCAAACGACGTGAAAAGCATGCCGATGCTGCTCTTTTTAGCACCCGCACATGGATTTGTGCCAAAACGCGTTTTAAGCATGCGCATGCATCTTTTGGTAGACGCGGACGCAGTTTTCTGCAAAACCACACGATATGCATGGCAAATGGTGCTTTTGGCAGAACGCGCGCGTGGATTTCTACCAAACGACGTGAAAAGCATGCCGATGCTGCTCTTTTTAACATCCGCACATGGATTTGTGCCAAAGCGCGTTTTAAGCATGCGCATGCATCTTTTGGTAGACGCGGACGCAGTTTTCTGCAAAACCACACGATAGGCATGCAAATGGTGCTTTTGGCAGAACGCGCGTGTGGATTTCTACCAAACGACGTGAAAAGCATGCGATGCTGCTCTTTTTAGCACCCGCACATGGATTTGTGCCAAAACGCGTTTTTAAGCATGCGCATGCATCTTTTGGTAGACGCGGACGCAGTTTTCTGCAAACCACACGATATGCATGCAAATGGTGCTTTTGGCAGAACGCGCGCGTGGATTTCTACCAAACGACGTGAAAAGCATGCCGATGCTGCTCTTTTTAACATCCGCACATGGATTTGTGCCAAAACGCGTTTTAAGCATGCGCATGCATCTTTGGTAGACGCGGACGCAGTTTTCTGCAAAACCACACGATAGGCATGCAAATGGTGCTTTTGGCAGAACGCGCGCGTGGATTTCTACCAAACGACGTGAAAAGCATGCCGATGCTGCTCTTTTTAGCACCCGCACATGGATTTGTGCCAAAACGCGTTTTTAGCATGCACATGCATCTTTTGGTAGACGCGGACGCAGTTTTCTGCAAAACCACACGATATGCAAGCAAATGGTGCTTTTGGCAGAACGCGTGTGGATTTCTACCAAACGACGTGAAAAGCATGCCGATGCTGCTCTTTTTAGCACCCGCACATGGATTTGTGCCAAAACGCGTTTTTAAGCATGCGCATGCATCTTTTGGTAGACGCGGACGCAGTTTTCTGCAAAACCACACGATATGCATGCAAATGGTGCTTTTGGCAGAACGCGCGTGTGGATTTCTACCAAACGACCGTGAAAAGCATGCCGATGCTGCTCTTTTTAGCACCCGCACATGGATTTGTGCCAAAGCGCGTTTTAAGCATGCGCATGCATCTTTTGGTAGACGCGGACGCAGTTTTCTGCAAAACCACACGATAGGCATGCAAATGGTGCTTTTGGCAGAACGCGCGTGTGGATTTCTACCAAACGACGTGAAAAGCATGCCGATGCTGCTCTTTTTAGCACCCGCACATGGATTTGTGCCAAAACGCGTTTTAAGCATGCGCATGCATCTTTTGGTAGACGCGGACGCAGTTTTCTGCAAAAACCACACGATATGCATGCAAATGGTGCTTTTGGCAGAACGCGCGCGTGGATTTCTACCAAACGACGTGAAAAGCATGCCGATGCTGCTCTTTTTAACATCCGCACATGGATTTGTGCCAAAACGCGTTTTTAGCATGCACATGCATCTTTTGGTAGACGCGGACGCAGTTTTCTGCAAAACCACACGATATGCATGCAAATGGTGCTTTTGGCAGAACGCGCGCGTGGATTTCTACCAAACGACGTGAAAAGCATGCCGATGCTGCTCTTTTTAACATCCGCACATGGATTTGTGCCAAAACGCGTTTTAAGCATGCGCATGCATCTTTGGTAGACGCAGTTTTCTGCAAAACCACACGATAGGCATGCAAATGGTGCTTTTGGCAGAACGCGCGTGTGGATTTCTACCAAACGACGTGAAAAGCATGCCGATGCTGCTCTTTTTAGTACCCGCACATGGATTTGTGCCAAAACGCGTTTTAAGCATGCGCATGCATCTTTTGGTAGACGCGGACTCAGTTTTCTGCAAAACCACACGATAGGCATGCAAATGGTGCTTTTGGCAGAACGCGCGCGTGGATTTCTACCAAACGACGTGAAAAGCATGCCGATGCTGCTCTTTTAGCACCCGCACATGGATTTGTGCCAAAACGCGTTTTAAGCATGCGCATGCATCTTTTGGTAGACGCGGACTCAGTTTTCTGCAAAACCACACGATAGGCATGCAAATGGTGCTTTTGGCAGAACGCGCGCGTGGATTTCTACCAAACGACGTGAAAAGCATGCCGATGCTGCTCTTTTTAGCACCCGCACATGCATTTGTGCCAAAGTGCGTTTTAAGCATGCGCATGCATCTTTTGGTAGACGCGGACGCAGTTTTCTGCAAAACCACACGATATGCATGCAAATGGTGCTTTTGCAGAACGCGCGTGTGCATTTCTACCAAACGACGTGAAAAGCATGCCGATGCTGCTCTTTTTAGCACCCGCACATGGATTTGTGCCAAAACGCGTTTTAAGCATGAGCATGCATCTTTTTGGTAGACGCGGACGCAGTTTTCTGCAAAACCACACGATATGCATGCAAATGGTGCTTTTGGCAGAACGCGCGCGTGGATTTCTACCAAACGACGTGAAAAGCATGCCGATGCTGCTCTTTTAACATCCGCACATGGATTTGTGCCAAAGCGCGTTTTAAGCATGCGCATGCATCTTTTGGTAGACGCGGACGCAGTTTTCTGCAAAACCACACGATAGGCATGCAAATGGTGCTTTTGGCAGAACGCACGTGTGGATTTCTACCAAACGACGTGAAAAGCATGCCGATGCTGCTCTTTTTAGCACCCGCACATGGATTTGTGCCAAAACGCGGTTTTAAGCATGCGCATGCATCTTTTGGTAGACGCGGACGCAGTTTTCTGCAAAACCACACGATATGCATGCAAATGGTGCTTTTGGCAGAACGCGCGCGTGGATTTCTACCAAACGACGTGAAAAGCATGCCGATGCTGCTCTTTTTAGCACCCGCACATGGATTTGTGCCAAAACGCGTTTTAAGCATGCGCATGCATCTTTTGGTAGACGCGGACGCAGTTTTCTGCAAAACCACACGATATGCATGCAAATGGTGCTTTTGGCAGAACGCGCGCGTGGATTTCTACCAAACGACGTGAAAAGCATGCCGATGCTGCTCTTTTTAACATCCGCACATGGATTTGTGCCAAAGCGCGTTTTAAGCATGCGCATGCATCTTTTGGTAGACGCGGACGCAGTTTTCTGCAAAACCACACGATAGGCATGCAAATGGTGCTTTTGGCAGAACGCGCGTGTGGATTTCTACCAAACGACGTGAAAAGCATGCCGATGCTGCTCTTTTTAGCACCCGCACATGGATTTGTGCAAAACGCGTTTTAAGCATGCGCATGCATCTTTTGGTAGACGCGGACGCAGTTTTCTGCAAAACCACACGATATGCATGCAAATGGTGCTTTTGGCAGAACGCGCGCGTGGATTTCTACCAAACGACGTGAAAAGCATGCCGATGCTGCTCTTTTTAACATCCGCACATGGATTTGTGCCAAAACGCGTTTTAAGCATGCGCATGCATCTTTTGGTAGACGCGGACGCAGTTTTCTGCAAAACCACACGATAGGCATGCAAATGGTGCTTTTGGCAGAACGCGCGCGTGGATTTCTACCAAACGACGTGAAAAGCATGCCGATGCTGCTCTTTTTAGCACCGCACATGGATTTGTGCCAAAACGCGTTTTTAGCATGCACATGCATCTTTTGGTAGACGCGGACGCAGTTTTCTGCAAAACCACACGATATGCATGCAAATGGTGCTTTTGGCAGAACGCGTGGTGGATTTCTACCAAACGACGTGAAAAGCATGCCGATGCTGCTCTTTTTAGCACCCGCACATGGATTTGTGCCAAAACGCGTTTTAAGCATGCGCATGCATCTTTTGGTAGACGCGGACGCAGTTTTCTGCAAAACCACACGATATGCATGCAAATGGTGCTTTTGGCAGAACGCGCGTGTGGATTTCTACCAAACGACGTGAAAAGCATGCCGATGCTGCTCTTTTTAGCACCCGCACATGGATTTGTGCCAAAGCGCGTTTTAAGCATGCGCATGCATCTTTTGGTAGACGCGGACGCAGTTTTCTGCAAAACCACACGATAGGCATGCAAATGGTGCTTTTGGCAGAACGCGCGTGTGGATTTCTACCAAACGACGTGAAAAGCATGCCGATGCTGCTCTTTTTAGCACCCGCACATGGATTTGTGCCAAAAACGCGTTTTAAGCATGCGCATGCATCTTTTGGTAGACGCGGACGCAGTTTTTCTGCAAAACCACACGATATGCATGCAAATGGTGCTTTTGGCAGAACGCGCGCGTGGATTTCTACCAAACGACGTGAAAAGCATGCCGATGCTGCTCTTTTTAACATCCGCACATGGATTTGTGCCAAAACGCGTTTTTAGGCATGCACATGCATCTTTTGGTAGACGCGGACGCAGTTTTCTGCAAAACCACACGATATGCATGCAAATGGTGCTTTTGGCAGAACGCGCGCGTGGATTTCTACAAACGACGTGAAAAGCATGCCGATGCTGCTCTTTTAACATCCGCACATGGATTTGTGCCAAAACGCGTTTTAAGCATGCGCATGCATCTTTTGGTAGACGCAGTTTTCTGCAAAACCACACGATAGGCATGCAAATGGTGCTTTTGGCAGAACGCGCGTGTGGATTTCTACCAAACGACGTGAAAAGCATGCGATGCTGCTCTTTTTAGTACCCGCACATGGATTTGTGCCAAAACGCGTTTTAAGCATGCGCATGCATCTTTTGGTAGACGCGGACTCAGTTTTCTGCAAAACCACACGATAGGCATGCAAATGGTGCTTTTTGGCAAACGCGCGCGTGGATTTCTACCAAACGACGTGAAAAGCATGCCTATGCTGCTCTTTTTAGCACCCGCACATGGATTTGTGCCAAAGTGCGTTTTAAGCATGCGCATGCATCTTTTGGTAGACGCGGACGCAGTTTTCTGCAAAACCACACGATATGCATGCAAATGGTGCTTTTGGCAGAACGCGCGTGTGCATTTCTACCAAACGACGTGCAAAGCATGCCGATGCTGCTCTTTTTAGCACCCGCACATGGATTTGTGCCAAAACGCGTTTTAAGCATGAGCATGCATCTTTTGGTAGACGCGGACGCAGTTTTCTGCAAAACCACACGATATGCATGCAAATGGTGCTTTTGGCAGAACGCGCGCGTGGATTTCTACCAAACGACGTGAAAAGCATGCCGATGCTGCTCTTTTTAACATCCGAACATGGATTTGTGCCAAAGCGCGTTTTAAGCATGCGCATGCATCTTTTGGTAGACGCGGACGCAGTTTTCTGCAAAACCACACGATAGGCATGCAAATGGTGCTTTTTGCAGAACGCGCGTGTGGATTTCTACCAAACGACGTGAAAAGCATGCCGATGCTGCTCTTTTTAGCACCCGCACATGGATTTGTGCCAAAACGCGTTTTAAGCATGCGCATGCATCTTTTGGTAGACGCGGACGCAGTTTTCTGCAAAACCACACGATATGCATGCAAATGGTGCTTTTGGCAGAACGCGCGCGTGGATTTCTACCAAACGACGTGAAAAGCATGCCGATGCTGCTCTTTTTAACATCCGCACATGGATTTGTGCCAAAGCGCGTTTTAAGCATGCGCATGCATCTTTTGGTAGACGCGGACGCAGTTTTCTGCAAAACCACACGATAGGCATGCAAATGGTGCTTTTTGCAGAACGCGCGTGTGGATTTCTACCAAACGACGTGAAAAGCATGCCGATGCTGCTCTTTTTAGCACCCGCACATGGATTTGTGCCAAAACGCGTTTTAAGCATGCGCATGCATCTTTTGGTAGACGCGGACGCAGTTTTCTGCAAAACCACACGATATGCATGCAAATGGTGCTTTTGGCAGAACGCGCGCGTGGATTTCTACCAAACGACGTGAAAAGCATGCCGATGCTGCTCTTTTTAACATCCGCACATGGATTTGTGCCAAAGCGCGTTTTAAGCATGCGCATGCATCTTTTGGTAGACGCGGACGCAGTTTTCTGCAAAACCACACGATAGGCATGCAAATGGTGCTTTTGGCAGAACGCGCGTGTGGATTTCTACCAAACGACGTGAAAAGCATGCCGATGCTGCTCTTTTTAGCACCCGCACATGGATTTGTGCCAAAACGCGTTTTAAGCATGCGCATGCATCTTTTGGTAGACGCGGACGCAGTTTTCTGCAAAACCACACGATATGCATGAAAATGGTGCTTTTGGCAGAACGCGCGTGTGGATTTCTACCAAACGACGTGAAAAGCATGCCGATGCTGCTCTTTTTAGCACCCGCACATGGATTTGTGCCAAAACGCGTTTTAAGCATGCGCATGCATCTTTTGGTAGACGCGGACGCAGTTTTCTGCAAAACCACACGATATGCATGCAAATGGTGCTTTTGGCAGAACGCGCGCGTGGATTTCTACCAAACGACGTGAAAAGCATGCCGATGCTGCTCTTTTTAACATCCGAACATGGATTTGTGCCAAAGCGCGTTTTAAGCATGCGCATGCATCTTTTGGTAGACGCGGACGCAGTTTTCTGCAAAACCACACGATAGGCATGCAAATGGTGCTTTTTGCAGAACGCGCGTGTGGATTTCTACCAAACGACGTGAAAAGCATGCCGATGCTGCTCTTTTTAGCACCCGCACATGGATTTGTGCCAAAACGCGTTTTAAGCATGCGCATGCATCTTTTGGTAGACGCGGACGCAGTTTTCTGCAAAACCACACGATATGCATGCAAATGGTGCTTTTGGCAGAACGCGCGCGTGGATTTCTACCAAACGACGTGAAAAGCATGCCGATGCTGCTCTTTTTAACATCCGCACATGGATTTGTGCCAAAGCGCGTTTTAAGCATGCGCATGCATCTTTTGGTAGACGCGGACGCAGTTTTCTGCAAAACCACACGATAGGCATGCAAATGGTGCTTTTGGCAGAACGCGCGTGTGGATTTCTACCAAACGACGTGAAAAGCATGCCGATGCTGCTCTTTTTAGCACCCGCACATGGATTTGTGCCAAAACGCGTTTTAAGCATGCGCATGCATCTTTTGGTAGACGCGGACGCAGTTTTCTGCAAAACCACACGATATGCATGAAAATGGTGCTTTTGGCAGAACGCGCGTGTGGATTTCTACCAAACGACGTGAAAAGCATGCCGATGCTGCTCTTTTTAGCACCCGCACATGGATTTGTGCCAAAACGCGTTTTAAGCATGCGCATGCATCTTTTGGTAGACGCGGACGCAGTTTTCTGCAAAACCACACGATATGCATGCAAATGGTGCTTTTGGCAGAACGCGCGCGTGGATTTCTACCAAACGACGTGAAAAGCATGCCGATGCTGCTCTTTTTAACATCCGAACATGGATTTGTGCCAAAGCGCGTTTTAAGCATGCGCATGCATCTTTTGGTAGACGCGGA
Source organism: Dermacentor variabilis (assembly GCF_050947875.1). NCBI lineage: Eukaryota > Metazoa > Arthropoda > Arachnida > Ixodida > Ixodidae > Dermacentor > Dermacentor variabilis. The sequence goes on along the minus strand of NW_027460408.1, from coordinate 17,013 downwards.
CGCAGTTTTCTGCAAAACCACACGATAGGCATGCAAATGGTGCTTTTGGCAGAACGCGCGTGTGGATTTCTACCAAACGACGTGAAAAGCATGCCGATGCTGCTCTTTTTAGCACCCGCACATGGATTTGTGCCAAAACGCGTTTTAAGCATGCGCATGCATCTTTTGGTAGACGCGGACTCAGTTTTCTGCAAAACCACACGATAGGCATGCAAATGGTGCTTTTGGCAGAACGCGCGCGTGGATTTCTACCAAACGACGTGAAAAGCATGCCGATGCTGCTCTTTTTAGCACCCGCACATGGATTTGTGCCAAAGTGCGTTTTAAGCATGCGCATGCATCTTTTGGTAGACGCGGACGCAGTTTTCTGCAAAACCACACGATGTGCATGCAAATGGTGCTTTTGGCAGAACGCGCGTGTGCATTTCTACCAAACGACGTGAAAAGCATGCCGATGCTGCTCTTTTTAGCACCCGCACATGGATTTGTGCCAAAACGCGTTTTAAGCATGAGCATGCATCTTTTGGTAGACGCGGACGCAGTTTTCTGCAAAACCACACGATATGCATGCAAATGGTGCTTTTGGCAGAACGCGCGCGTGGATTTCTACCAAACGACGTGAAAAGCATGCCGATGCTGCTCTTTTTAACATCCGCACATGGATTTGTGCCAAAGCGCGTTTTAAGCATGCGCATGCATCTTTTGGTAGACGCGGACGCAGTTTTCTGCAAAACCACACGATAGGCATGCAAATGGTGCTTTTGGCAGAACGCACGTGTGGATTTCTACCAAACGACGTGAAAAGCATGCCGATGCTGCTCTTTTTAGCACCCGCACATGGATTTGTGCCAAAACGCGTTTTAAGCATGCGCATGCATCTTTTGGTAGACGCGGACGCAGTTTTCTGCAAAACCACACGATATGCATGCAAATGGTGCTTTTGGCAGAACGCGCGCGTGGATTTCTACCAAACGACGTGAAAAGCATGCCGATGCTGCTCTTTTTAGCACCCGCACATGGATTTGTGCCAAAACGCGTTTTAAGCATGCGCATGCATCTTTTGGTAGACGCGGACGCAGTTTTCTGCAAAACCACACGATATGCATGCAAATGGTGCTTTTGGCAGAACGCGCGCGTGGATTTCTACCAAACGACGTGAAAAGCATGCCGATGCTGCTCTTTTTAACATCCGCACATGGATTTGTGCCAAAGCGCGTTTTAAGCATGCGCATGCATCTTTTGGTAGACGCGGACGCAGTTTTCTGCAAAACCACACGATAGGCATGCAAATGGTGCTTTTGGCAGAACGCGCGTGTGGATTTCTACCAAACGACGTGAAAAGCATGCCGATGCTGCTCTTTTTAGCACCCGCACATGGATTTGTGCCAAAACGCGTTTTAAGCATGCGCATGCATCTTTTGGTAGACGCGGACGCAGTTTTCTGCAAAACCACACGATATGCATGCAAATGGTGCTTTTGGCAGAACGCGCGCGTGGATTTCTACCAAACGACGTGAAAAGCATGCCGATGCTGCTCTTTTTAACATCCGCACATGGATTTGTGCCAAAACGCGTTTTAAGCATGCGCATGCATCTTTTGTAGACGCGGACGCAGTTTTCTGCAAAACCACACGATAGGCATGCAAATGGTGCTTTTGGCAGAACGCGCGCGTGGATTTCTACCAAACGACGTGAAAAGCATGCCGATGCTGCTCTTTTTAGCACCCGCACATGGATTTGTGCCAAAACGCGTTTTTAGCATGCACATGCATCTTTTGGTAGACGCGGACGCAGTTTTCTGCAAAACCACACGATATGCATGCAAATGGTGCTTTTGGCAGAACGCGTGTGGATTTCTACCAAACGACGTGAAAAGCATGCCGATGCTGCTCTTTTTAGCACCCGCACATGGATTTGTGCCAAAACGCGTTTTAAGCATGCGCATGCATCTTTTGGTAGACGCGGACGCAGTTTTCTGCAAAACCACACGATATGCATGCAAATGGTGCTTTTGGCAGAACGCGCGTGTGGATTTCTACCAAACGACGTGAAAAGCATGCCGATGCTGCTCTTTTTAGCACCCGCACATGGATTTGTGCCAAAGCGCGTTTTAAGCATGCGCATGCATCTTTTGGTAGACGCGGACGCAGTTTTCTGCAAAACCACACGATAGGCATGCAAATGGTGCTTTTGGCAGAACGCGCGTGTGGATTTCTACCAAACGACGTGAAAAGCATGCCGATGCTGCTCTTTTTAGCACCCGCACATGGATTTGTGCCAAAACGCGTTTTTAAGCATGCGCATGCATCTTTTGGTAGACGCGGACGCAGTTTTCTGCAAAACCACACGATATGCATGCAAATGGTGCTTTTGGCAGAACGCGCGCGTGGATTTCTACCAAACGACGTGAAAAGCATGCCGATGCTGCTCTTTTTAACATCCGCACATGGATTTGTGCCAAAACGCGTTTTTAGCATGCACATGCATCTTTTGGTAGACGCGGACGCAGTTTTCTGCAAAACCACACGATATGCATGCAAATGGTGCTTTTGGCAGAACGCGCGCGTGGATTTCTACCAAACGACGTGAAAAGCATGCCGATGCTGCTCTTTTTAACATCCGCACATGGATTTGTGCCAAAACGCGTTTTAAGCATGCGCATGCATCTTTTGGTAGACGCAGTTTTCTGCAAAACCACACGATAGGCATGCAAATGGTGCTTTGGCAGAACGCGCGTGTGGATTTCTACCAAACGACGTGAAAAGCATGCCGATGCTGCTCTTTTTAGTACCCGCACATGGATTTGTGCCAAAACGCGTTTTAAGCATGCGCATGCATCTTTTGGTAGACGCGGACTCAGTTTTCTGCAAAACCACACGATAGGCATGCAAATGGTGCTTTTGGCAGAACGCGCGCGTGGATTTCTACCAAACGACGTGAAAAGCATGCCGATGCTGCTCTTTTTAGCACCCGCACATGGATTTGTGCCAAAGTGCGTTTTAAGCATGCGCATGCATCTTTTGGTAGACGCGGACGCAGTTTCTGCAAAACCACACGATATGCATGCAAATGGTGCTTTTGGCAGAACGCGCGTGTGCATTTCTACCAAACGACGTGCAAAGCATGCCGATGCTGCTCTTTTTAGCACCCGCACATGGATTTGTGCCAAAACGCGTTTTAAGCATGAGCATGCATCTTTTGGTAGGACGCGGACGCAGTTTTCTGCAAAACCACACGATATGCATGCAAATGGTGCTTTTGGCAGAACGCGCGCGTGGATTTCTACCAAACGACGTGAAAAGCATGCCGATGCTGCTCTTTTTAACATCCGCACATGGATTTGTGCCAAAGCGCGTTTTTAAGCATGCGCATGCATCTTTTGGTAGACGCGGACGCAGTTTTCTGCAAACCACACGATATGCATGCAAATGGTGCTTTTGGCAGAACGCGCGCGTGGATTTCTACCAAACGACGTGAAAAGCATGCCGATGCTGCTCTTTTTAGCACCCGCACATGGATTTGTGCCAAAACGCGTTGTAAGCATGCGCATGCATCTTTTGGTAGACGCGGACGCAGTTTTCTGCAAAACCACACGATAGGCATGCAAATGGTGCTTTTGGCAGAACGCGCGTGTGGATTTCTACCAAACGACGTGAAAAGCATGCCGATGCTGCTCTTTTAACATCCGCACATGGATTTGTGCCAAAGCGCGTTTTAAGCATGTGCATGCATCTTTGGTAGACGCGGACGCAGTTTTCTGCAAAACCACACGATAGGAATGCAAATGGTGCTTTTGGCAGAACGCGCGTGTGGATTTCTACCAAACGACGTGAAAAGCATGCCGATGCTGCTCTTTTTAGCACCCGCACATGGATTTGTGCCAAAACGCGTTTTTAGCATGCACATGCATCTTTTGGTAGACGCGGACGCAGTTTTCTGCAAAACCACACGATATGCATGCAAATGGTGCTTTTGGCAGAACGCGCGTGTGGATTTCTACCAAACGACGTGAAAAGCATGCCGATGCTGCTCTTTTTAGCACCCGCACATGGATTTGTGCCAAAGCGCGTTTTAAGCATGCGCATGCATCTTTTGGTAGACGCGGACGCAGTTTTCTGGCAAAACCACACGATAGGCATGCAAATGGTGCTTTTGGCAGAACGCGCGTGTGGATTTCTACCAAACGACGTGAAAAGCATGCCGATGCTGCTCTTTTTAGCACCCGCACATGGATTTGTGCCAAAACGCGTTTTAAGCATGCGCATGCATCTTTTGGTAGACGCGGACGCAGTTTTCTGCAAAACCACACGATATGCATGCAAATGGTGCTTTTGGCAGAACGCGCGTGTGGATTTCTACCAAACGACGTGAAAAGCATGCCGATGCTGCTCTTTTTAGCACCCGCACATGGATTTGTGCCAAAGCGCGTTTTAAGCATGCGCATGCATCTTTTGGTAGACGCGGACGCAGTTTTCTGCAAAACCACACGATAGGCATGCAAATGGTGCTTTGGCAGAACGCGCGTGTGGATTTCTACCAAACGACGTGAAAAGCATGCCGATGCTGCTCTTTTTAGCACCCGCACATGGATTTGTGCCAAAACGCGTTTTAAGCATGCACATGCATCTTTTGGTAGACGCGGACGCAGTTTTCTGCAAAACCACACGATATGCATGCAAATGGTGCTTTTGGCAGAACGCGCGCGTGGATTTCTACCAAACGACGTGAAAAGCATGCCGATGCTGCTCTTTTTAACATCCGCACATGGATTTGTGCCAAACGCGTTTTTAGCATGCACATGCATCTTTTGGTAGACGCGGACGCAGTTTCTGCAAAACCACACGATATGCATGCAAATGGTGCTTTTGGCAGAACGCGCGCGTGGATTCTACCAAACGACGTGAAAAGCATGCCGATGCTGCTCTTTTTAACATCCGCACATGGATTTGTGCCAAAGCGCGTTTTAAGCATGCGCATGCATCTTTTGGTAGACGCGGACGCAGTTTTCTGCAAAACCACACGATAGGCATGCAAAATGGTGCTTTTGGCAGAACGCGCGTGTGGATTTCTACCAAACGACGTGAAAAGCATGCCGATGCTGCTCTTTTTAGTACCCGCACATGGATTTGTGCCAAAACGCGTTTTAAGCATGCGCATGCATCTTTTGGTAGACGCGGACTCAGTTTTCTGCAAAACCACACGATAGGCATGCAAATGGTGCTTTTGGCAGAACGCGCGCGTGGATTTCTACCAACGACGTGAAAAGCATGCGATGCTGCTCTTTTTAGCACCCGCACATGGATTTGTGCCAAAGTGCGTTTTAAGCATGCGCATGCATCTTTTGGTAGACGCGGACGCAGTTTTCTGCAAAACCACACGATATGCATGCAAATGGTGCTTTTGGCAGAACGCGCGTGTGCATTTCTACCAAACGACGTGAAAAGCATGCCGATGCTGCTCTTTTTAGCACCCGCACATGGATTTGTGCCAAAACGCGTTTTAAGCATGAGCATGCATCTTTTGGTAGACGCGGACGCAGTTTTCTGCAAAACCACACGATATGCATGCAAATGGTGCTTTTGGCAGAACGCGCGCGTGGATTTCTACCAAACGACGTGAAAAGCATGCCGATGCTGCTCTTTTTAACATCGCACATGGATTTGTGCCAAAGCGCGTTTTAAGCATGCGCATGCATCTTTTGGTAGACGCGGACGCAGTTTTCTGCAAAACCACACGATATGCATGCAAATGGTGCTTTTGGCAGAACGCGCGCGTGGATTTCTACCAAACGACGTGAAAAGCATGCCGATGCTGCTCTTTTTAGCACCCGCACATGGATTTGTGCCAAAACGCGTTTTAAGCATGCGCATGCATCTTTTGGTAGACGCGGACGCAGTTTTCTGCAAACCACACGATAGGCATGCAAATGGTGCTTTTGGCAGAACGCGCGTGTGGATTTCTACCAAACGACGTGAAAAGCATGCCGATGCTGCTCTTTTTAGCACCCGCACATGGATTTGTGCCAAAACGCGTTTTTAGCATGCACATGCATCTTTTGGTAGACGCGGACGCAGTTTTCTGCAAAACCACACGATATGCATGCAAATGGTGCTTTTGGCAGAACGCGCGTGTGGATTTCTACCAAACGACGTGAAAAGCATGCCGATGCTGCTCTTTTTAGCACCCGCACATGGATTTGTGCCAAAACGCGTTTTTAGCATGCACATGCATCTTTTGGTAGACGCGGACGCAGTTTTCTGCAAAACCACACGATATGCATGCAAATGGTGCTTTTGGCAGAACGCGCGTGTGGATTTCTACCAAACGACGTGAAAAGCATGCCGATGCTGCTCTTTTTAACATCCGCACATGGATTTGTGCCAAAACGCGTTTTTAGCATGCACATGCATCTTTTGGTAGACGCGGACGCAGTTTTCTGCAAAACCACACGATATGCATGCAAATGGTGCTTTTGGCAGAACGCGCGTGTGGATTTCTACCAAACGACGTGAAAAGCATGCCGATGCTGCTCTTTTAAACATCCGCACATGGATTTGTGCCAAAACGCGTTTTTAGCATGCACATGCATCTTTTGGTAGACGCGGACGCAGTTTTCTGCAAAACCACACGATATGCATGCAAATGGTGCTTTTGGCAGAACGCGCGTGTGGATTTCTACCAAACGACGTGAAAAGCATGCCGATGCTGCTCTTTTTAACATCCGCACATGGATTTGTGCCAAAACGCGTTTTTAGCATGCACATGCATCTTTTGGTAGACGCGGACGCAGTTTTCTGCAAAACCACACGATATGCATGCAAATGGTGCTTTTGGCAGAACGCGCGTGTGGATTTCTACCAAACGACGTGAAAAGCATGCCGATGCTGCTCTTTTTAACATCCGCACATGGATTTGTGCCAAAGCGCGTTTTAAGCATGCGCATGCATCTTTTGGTAGACGCGGACGCAGTTTTCTGCAAAACCACACGATAGGCATGCAAATGGTGCTTTTGGCAGAACGCGCGTGTGGATTTCTACCAAACGACGTGAAAAGCATGCCGATGCTGCTCTTTTTAGCACCCGCACATGGATTTGTGCCAAAACGCGTTTTAAGCATGCGCATGCATCTTTTGGTAGACGCGGACGCAGTTTTCTGCAAAACCACACGATATGCATGCAAATGGTGCTTTTGGCAGAACGCGCGCGTGGATTTCTACCAAACGACGTGAAAAGCATGCCGATGCTGCTCTTTTTAACATCCGAACATGGATTTGTGCCAAAGCGCGTTTTAAGCATGCGCATGCATCTTTTGGTAGACGCGGACGCAGTTTTCTGCAAAACCACACGATAGGCATGCAAATGGTGCTTTTTGCAGAACGCGCGTGTGGATTTCTACCAAACGACGTGAAAAGCATGCCGATGCTGCTCTTTTTAGCACCCGCACATGGATTTGTGCCAAAACGCGTTTTAAGCATGCGCATGCATCTTTTGGTAGACGCGGACGCAGTTTTCTGCAAAACCACACGATATGCATGCAAATGGTGCTTTTGGCAGAACGCGCGCGTGGATTTCTACCAAACGACGTGAAAAGCATGCCGATGCTGCTCTTTTTAACATCCGCACATGGATTTGTGCCAAAGCGCGTTTTAAGCATGCGCATGCATCTTTTGGTAGACGCGGACGCAGTTTTCTGCAAAACCACACGATAGGCATGCAAATCGTGCTTTTGGCAGAACGCGCGTGTGGATTTCTACCAAACGACGTGAAAAGCATGCCGATGCTGCTCTTTTTAGCACCCGCACATGGATTTGTGCCAAAACGCGTTTTAAGCATGCGCATGCATCTTTTGGTAGACGCGGACGCAGTTTTCTGCAAAACCACACGATATGCATGCAAATGGTGCTTTTGGCATAACGCGCGCGTGGATTTCTACCAAACGACGTGAAAAGCATGCCGATGCTGCTCTTTTTAACATCCGCACATGGATTTGTGCCAAAACGCGTTTTAAGCATGCGCATGCATCTTTTGGTAGACGCGGACGCAGTTTTCTGCAAAACCACACGATAGGCATGCAAATGGTGCTTTTGGCAGAACGCGCGCGTGGATTTCTACCAAACGACGTGAAAAGCATGCCGATGCTGCTCTTTTTAGCACCCGCACATGGATTTGTGCCAAAACGCGTTTTTAGCATGCACATGCATCTTTTGGTAGACGCGGACGCAGTTTTCTGCAAAACCACACGATATGCATGAAAATGGTGCTTTTGGCAGAACGCGCGTGTGGATTTCTACCAAACGACGTGAAAACCATGCCGATGCTGCTCTTTTTAACATCCGCACATGGATTTGTGCCAAAACGCGTTTTTAGCATGCACATGCATCTTTTGGTAGACGCGGACGCAGTTTTCTGCAAAACCACACGATATGCATGCAAATGGTGCTTTTGGCAGAACGCGCGTGTGGATTTCTACCAAACGACGTGAAAAGCATGCCGATGCTGCTCTTTTTAACATCCGCACATGGATTTGTGCCAAAGCGCGTTTTAAGCATGCGCATGCATCTTTTGGTAGACGCGGACGCAGTTTTCTGCAAAACCACACGATAGGCATGCAAATGGTGCTTTTGGCAGAACGCGCGTGTGGATTTCTACCAAACGACGTGAAAAGCATGCCGATGCTGCTCTTTTTAGCACCCGCACATGGATTTGTGCCAAAACGCGTTTTTAGCATGCACATGCATCTTTTGGTAGACGCGGACGCAGTTTTCTGCAAAACCACACGATATGCATGCAAATGGTGCTTTTGGCAGAACGCGCGTGTGGATTTCTACCAAACGACGTGAAAAGCATGCCGATGCTGCTCTTTTTAACATCCGCACATGGATTTGTGCCAAAACGCGTTTTTAGCATGCACATGCATCTTTTGGTAGACGCGGACGCAGTTTTCTGCAAAACCACACGATATGCATGCAAATGGTGCTTTTGGCAGAACGCGCGTGTGGATTTCTACCAAACGACGTGAAAAGCATGCCGATGCTGCTCTTTTTAACATCCGCACATGGATTTGTGCCAAAACGCGTTTTTAACATGCACATGCATCTTTTGGTAGACGCGGACGCAGTTTTCTGCAAAACCACACGATATGCATGCAAATGGTGCTTTTGGCAGAACGCGCGTGTGGATTTCTACCAAACGACGTGAAAAGCATGCCGATGCTGCTCTTTTTAACATCCGCACATGGATTTGTGCCAAAACGCGTTTTTAGCATGCGCATGCATCTTTTGGTAGACGCGGACGCAGTTTTCTGCAAAACCACACGATATGCATGCAAATGGTGCTTTTGGCAGAACGCGCGTGTGGATTTCTACCAAACGACGTGAAAAGCATGCCGATGCTGCTCTTTTTAACATCCGCACATGGATTTGTGCCAAAGCGCGTTTTAAGCATGCGCATGCATCTTTTGGTAGACGCGGACGCAGTTTTCTGCAAAACCACACGATAGGCATGCAAATGGTGCTTTTGGCAGAACGCGCGTGTGGATTTCTACCAAACGACGTGAAAAGCATGCCGATGCTGCTCTTTTTAGCACCCGCACATGGATTTGTGCCAAAACGCGTTTTAAGCATGCGCATGCATCTTTTGGTAGACGCGGACGCAGTTTTCTGCAAAACCACACGATATGCATGCAAATGGTGCTTTTGGCAGAACGCGCGCGTGGATTTCTACCAAACGACGTGAAAAGCATGCCGATGCTGCTCTTTTTAACATCCGAACATGGATTTGTGCCAAAGCGCGTTTTAAGCATGCGCATGCATCTTTTGGTAGACGCGGACGCAGTTTTCTGCAAAACCACACGATAGGCATGCAAATGGTGCTTTTTGCAGAACGCGCGTGTGGATTTCTACCAAACGACGTGAAAAGCATGCCGATGCTGCTCTTTTTAGCACCCGTACATGGATTTGTGCCAAAACGCGTTTTAAGCATGCGCATGCATCTTTTGGTAGACGCGGACGCAGTTTTCTGCAAAACCACACGATATGCATGCAAATGGTGCTTTTGGCAGAACGCGCGCGTGGATTTCTACCAAACGACGTGAAAAGCATGCCGATGCTGCTCTTTTTAACATCCGCACATGGATTTGTGCCAAAACGCGTTTTAAGCATGCGCATGCATCTTTTGGTAGACGCGGACGCAGTTTTCTGCAAAACCACACGATAGGCATGCAAATGGTGCTTTTGGCAGAACGCGCGCATGGATTTCTACCAAACGACGTGAAAAGCATGCCGATGCTGCTCTTTTTAGCACCCGCACATGGATTTGTGCCAAAACGCGTTTTTAGCATGCACATGCATCTTTTGGTAGACGCGGACGCAGTTTTCTGCAAAACCACACGATATGCATGCAAATGGTGCTTTTGGCAGAACGCGCGTGTGGATTTCTACCAAACGACGTGAAAAGCATGCCGACGCTGCTCTTTTTAACATCCGCCCATGGATTTGTGCCAAAACGCGTTTTTAGCATGCACATGCATCTTTTGGTAGACGCGGACGCAGTTTTCTGCGAAACCACACGATATGCATGCAAATGGTGCTTTTGGCAGAACGCGCGTGTGGATTTCTACCAAACGACGTGAAAAGCATGCCGATGCTGCTCTTTTTAACATCCGCACATGGATTTGTGCCAAAGCGCGTTTTAAGCATGCGCATGCATCTTTTGGTAGACGCGGACGCAGTTTTCTTCAAAACCACACGATAGGCATGCAAATGGTGCTTTTGGCAGAACGCGCGTGTGGATTTCTACCAAACGACGTGAAAAGCATGCCGATGCTGCTCTTTTTAGCACCCGCACATGGATTTGTGCCAAAACGCGTTTTTAGCATGCACATGCATCTTTTGGTAGACGCGGACGCAGTTTTCTGCAAAACCACACGATATGCATGCAAATGGTGCTTTTGGCAGAACGCGCGTGTGGATTTCTACCAAACGACGTGAAAAGCATGCCGATGCTGCTCTTTTTAACATCCGCACATGGATTTGTGCCAAAACGCGTTTTTAGCATGCACATGCATCTTTTGGTAGACGCGGACGCAGTTTTCTGCAAAACCACACGATATGCATGCAAATGGTGCTTTTGCAGAACGCGCGTGTGGATTTCTACCAAACGACGTGAAAAGCATGCCGATGCTGCTCTTTTTAACATCCGCACATGGATTTGTGCCAAAACGCGTTTTTTAGCATGCACATGCATCTTTTGGTAGACGCGGACGCAGTTTTCTGCAAAACCACACGATATGCATGCAAATGGTGCTTTTGGCAGAACGCGCGTGTGGATTTCTACCAAACGACGTGAAAAGCATGCCGATGCTGCTCTTTTTAACATCCGCACATGGATTTGTGCCAAAACGCGTTTTTAGCATGCGCATGCATCTTTTGGTAGACGCGGACGCAGTTTTCTGCAAAACCACACGATATGCATGCAAATGGTGCTTTTGGCAGAACGCGCGTGTGGATTTCTACCAAACGACGTGAAAAGCATGCCGATGCTGCTCTTTTTAACATCCGCACATGGATTTGTGCCAAAGCGCGTTTTAAGCATGCGCATGCATCTTTTGGTAGACGCGGACGCAGTTTTCTGCAAAACCACACGATATGCATGCAAATGGTGCTTTTGGCAGAACGCGCGTGTGGATTTCTACCAAACGACGTGAAAAGCATGCCGATGCTGCTCTTTTTAACATCCGCACATGGATTTGTGCCAAAGCGCGTTTTAAGCATGCGCATGCATCTTTTGGTAGACGCGGACGCAGTTTTCTGCAAAACCACACGATAGGCATGCAAATGGTGCTTTTGGCAGAACGCGCGTGTGGATTTCTACCAAACGACGTGAAAAGCATGCCGATGCTGCTCTTTTTAGCACCCGCACATGGATTTGTGCCAAAACGCGTTTTTAGCATGCACATGCATCTTTTGGTAGACGCGGACGCAGTTTTCTGCAAAACCACACGATATGCATGCAAATGGTGCTTTTGGCAGAACGCGCGTGTGGATTTCTACCAAACGACGTGAAAAGCATGCCGATGCTGCTCTTTTTAACATCCGCACATGGATTTGTGCCAAAACGCGTTTTTAGCATGCACATGCATCTTTTGGTAGACGCGGACGCAGTTTTCTGCAAAACCACACGATATGCATGCAAATGGTGCTTTTGGCAGAACGCGCGTGTGGATTTCTACCAAACGACGTGAAAAGCATGCCGATGCTGCTCTTTTTAACATCCGCACATGGATTTGTGCCAAAACGCGTTTTTAGCATGCACATGCATCTTTTGGTAGACGCGGACGCAGTTTTCTGCAAAACCACACGATATGCATGCAAATGGTGCTTTTGGCAGAACGCGCGTGTGGATTTCTACCAAACGACGTGAAAAGCATGCCGATGCTGCTCTTTTTAACATCCGCACATGGATTTGTGCCAAAACGCGTTTTTAGCATGCGCATGCATCTTTTGGTAGACGCGGACGCAGTTTTCTGCAAAACCACACGATAGGCATGCAAATGGTGCTTTTGGCAGAACGCGCGTGTGGATTTCTACCAAACGACGTGAAAAGCATGCCGATGCTGCTCTTTTTAGCACCCGCACATGGATTTGTGCCAAAACGCGTTTTAAGCATGCGCATGCATCTTTTGGTAGACGCGGACGCAGTTTTCTGCAAAACCACACGATATGCATGCAAATGGTGCTTTTGGCAGAACGCGCGCGTGGATTTCTACCAAACGACGTGAAAAGCATGCCGATGCTGCTCTTTTTAACATCCGAACATGGATTTGTGCCAAAGCGCGTTTTAAGCATGCGCATGCATCTTTTGGTAGACGCGGACGCAGTTTTCTGCAAAACCACACGATAGGCATGCAAATGGTGCTTTTGGCAGAACGCGCGTGTGGATTTCTACCAAACGACGTGAAAAGCATGCCGATGCTGCTCTTTTTAGCACCCGCACATGGATTTGTGCCAAAACGCGTTTTAAGCATGCGCATGCATCTTTTGGTAGACGCGGACTCAGTTTTCTGCAAAACCACACGATAGGCATGCAAATGGTGCTTTTGGCAGAACGCGCGCGTGGATTTCTACCAAACGACGTGAAAAGCATGCCGATGCTGCTCTTTTTAGCACCCGCACATGGATTTGTGCCAAAGTGCGTTTTAAGCATGCGCATGCATCTTTTGGTAGACGCGGACGCAGTTTTCTGCAAAACCACACGATATGCATGCAAATGGTGCTTTTGGCAGAACGCGCGTGTGCATTTCTACCAAACGACGTGAAAAGCATGCCGATGCTGCTCTTTTTAGCACCCGCACATGGATTTGTGCCAAAACGCGTTTTAAGCATGAGCATGCATCTTTTGGTAGACGCGGACGCAGTTTTCTGCAAAACCACACGATATGCATGCAAATGGTGCTTTTGGCAGAACGCGCGCGTGGATTTCTACCAAACGACGTGAAAAGCATGCCGATGCTGCTCTTTTTAACATCCGCACATGGATTTGTGCCAAAGCGCGTTTTAAGCATGCGCATGCATCTTTTGGTAGACGCGGACGCAGTTTTCTGCAAAACCACACGATAGGCATGCAAATGGTGCTTTTGGCAGAACGCGCGTGTGGATTTCTACCAAACGACGTGAAAAGCATGCCGATGCTGCTCTTTTTAGCACCCGCACATGGATTTGTGCCAAAACGCGTTTTAAGCATGCGCATGCATCTTTTGGTAGACGCGGACGCAGTTTTCTGCAAAACCACACGATATGCATGCAAATGGTGCTTTTGGCAGAACGCGCGCGTGGATTTCTACCAAACGACGTGAAAAGCATGCCGATGCTGCTCTTTTTAGCACCCGCACATGGATTTGTGCCAAAACGCGTTTTAAGCATGCGCATGCATCTTTTGGTAGACGCGGACGCAGTTTTCTGCAAAACCACACGATATGCATGCAAATGGTGCTTTTGGCAGAACGCGCGCGTGGATTTCTACCAAACGACGTGAAAAGCATGCCGATGCTGCTCTTTTTAACATCCGCACATGGATTTGTGCCAAAGCGCGTTTTAAGCATGCGCATGCATCTTTTGGTAGACGCGGACGCAGTTTTCTGCAAAACCACACGATAGGCATGCAAATGGTGCTTTTGCAGAACGCGCGTGTGGATTTCTACCAAACGACGTGAAAAGCATGCCGATGCTGCTCTTTTTAGCACCCGCACATGGATTTGTGCCAAAACGCGTTTTAAGCATGCGCATGCATCTTTTGGTAGACGCGGACGCAGTTTTCTGCAAAACCACACGATATGCATGCAAATGGTGCTTTTGGCAGAACGCGCGCGTGGATTTCTACCAAACGACGTGAAAAGCATGCCGATGCTGCTCTTTTTAACATCCGCACATGGATTTGTGCCAAAACGCGTTTTAAGCATGCGCATGCATCTTTTGGTAGACGCGGACGCAGTTTTCTGCAAAACCACACGATAGGCATGCAAATGGTGCTTTTGGCAGAACGCGCGTGTGGATTTCTACCAAACGACGTGAAAAGCATGCCGATGCTGCTCTTTTTAGCACCCGCACATGGATTTGTGCCAAAACGCGTTTTTAGCATGCACATGCATCTTTTGGTAGACGCGGACGCAGTTTTCTGCAAAACCACACGATATGCATGCAAATGGTGCTTTTGGCAGAACGCGCGTGTGGATTTCTACCAAACGACGTGAAAAGCATGCCGATGCTGCTCTTTTTAGCACCCGCACATGGATTTGTGCCAAAACGCGTTTTTAGCATGCACATGCATCTTTTGGTAGACGCGGACGCAGTTTTCTGCAAAACCACACGATATGCATGCAAATGGTGCTTTTGGCAGAACGCGCGTGTGGATTTCTACCAAACGACGTGAAAAGCATGCCGATGCTGCTCTTTTTAACATCCGCACATGGATTTGTGCCAAAACGCGTTTTTAGCATGCACATGCATCTTTTGGTAGACGCGGACGCAGTTTTCTGCAAAACCACACGATATGCATGCAAATGGTGCTTTTGGCAGAACGCGCGTGTGGATTTCTACCAAACGACGTGAAAAGCATGCCGATGCTGCTCTTTTAAACATCCGCACATGGATTTGTGCCAAAACGCGTTTTTAGCATGCACATGCATCTTTTGGTAGACGCGGACGCAGTTTTCTGCAAAACCACACGATATGCATGCAAATGGTGCTTTTGGCAGAACGCGCGTGTGGATTTCTACCAAACGACGTGAAAAGCATGCCGATGCTGCTCTTTTTAACATCCGCACATGGATTTGTGCCAAAACGCGTTTTTAGCATGCACATGCATCTTTTGGTAGACGCGGACGCAGTTTTCTGCAAAACCACACGATATGCATGCAAATGGTGCTTTTGGCAGAACGCGCGTGTGGATTTCTACCAAACGACGTGAAAAGCATGCCGATGCTGCTCTTTTTAACATCCGCACATGGATTTGTGCCAAAGCGCGTTTTAAGCATGCGCATGCATCTTTTGGTAGACGCGGACGCAGTTTTCTGCAAAACCACACGATAGGCATGCAAATGGTGCTTTTGGCAGAACGCGCGTGTGGATTTCTACCAAACGACGTGAAAAGCATGCCGATGCTGCTCTTTTTAGCACCCGCACATGGATTTGTGCCAAAACGCGTTTTAAGCATGCGCATGCATCTTTTGGTAGACGCGGACGCAGTTTTCTGCAAAACCACACGATATGCATGCAAATGGTGCTTTTGGCAGAACGCGCGCGTGGATTTCTACCAAACGACGTGAAAAGCATGCCGATGCTGCTCTTTTTAACATCCGAACATGGATTTGTGCCAAAGCGCGTTTTAAGCATGCGCATGCATCTTTTGGTAGACGCGGACGCAGTTTTCTGCAAAACCACACGATAGGCATGCAAATGGTGCTTTTTGCAGAACGCGCGTGTGGATTTCTACCAAACGACGTGAAAAGCATGCCGATGCTGCTCTTTTTAGCACCCGCACATGGATTTGTGCCAAAACGCGTTTTAAGCATGCGCATGCATCTTTTGGTAGACGCGGACGCAGTTTTCTGCAAAACCACACGATATGCATGCAAATGGTGCTTTTGGCAGAACGCGCGCGTGGATTTCTACCAAACGACGTGAAAAGCATGCCGATGCTGCTCTTTTTAACATCCGCACATGGATTTGTGCCAAAGCGCGTTTTAAGCATGCGCATGCATCTTTTGGTAGACGCGGACGCAGTTTTCTGCAAAACCACACGATAGGCATGCAAATCGTGCTTTTGGCAGAACGCGCGTGTGGATTTCTACCAAACGACGTGAAAAGCATGCCGATGCTGCTCTTTTTAGCACCCGCACATGGATTTGTGCCAAAACGCGTTTTAAGCATGCGCATGCATCTTTTGGTAGACGCGGACGCAGTTTTCTGCAAAACCACACGATATGCATGCAAATGGTGCTTTTGGCATAACGCGCGCGTGGATTTCTACCAAACGACGTGAAAAGCATGCCGATGCTGCTCTTTTTAACATCCGCACATGGATTTGTGCCAAAACGCGTTTTAAGCATGCGCATGCATCTTTTGGTAGACGCGGACGCAGTTTTCTGCAAAACCACACGATAGGCATGCAAATGGTGCTTTTGGCAGAACGCGCGCGTGGATTTCTACCAAACGACGTGAAAAGCATGCCGATGCTGCTCTTTTTAGCACCCGCACATGGATTTGTGCCAAAACGCGTTTTTAGCATGCACATGCATCTTTTGGTAGACGCGGACGCAGTTTTCTGCAAAACCACACGATATGCATGAAAATGGTGCTTTTGGCAGAACGCGCGTGTGGATTTCTACCAAACGACGTGAAAACCATGCCGATGCTGCTCTTTTTAACATCCGCACATGGATTTGTGCCAAAACGCGTTTTTAGCATGCACATGCATCTTTTGGTAGACGCGGACGCAGTTTTCTGCAAAACCACACGAT